>NW_028186384.1:993549-1060609 GCF_003343005.1 Rhea americana
GGCCCCGGGGCCATCGGTCGGCCTCGGCTTGGCCCTGGCGGGCAGTCAGGGCTGCCGGGTGGGAAAAGGCACCTGGGAGAGAACTGGAGGGAGCGAGAGGAGAGGGAAGGTGAGAGAGCGATAAAGAGGAATTGGGGAGCGCGTGAGGAGTGCAAGGGATGAGCGGAGCCGGGGAGGGAGGGAGCAGGGATGTGTGCGAGGGACCGATAACAGTGGAGAGAGGCTGCAGGAGCGAGGGATGGAGAAAAGGAGGGATGGAGAGAGGGATGGGGAGGGGCGAGAAGCAGCTGGGAGCCAGAGATAAAGCAGGAGATGGGCACCCAGCGCGGAGTGAGGGAAGGTGTCAGGAGAACGGACAGACAGATGGATGGAGAGGGAAGGGAGGAAGGAGAGGCATTTGCAGGGTTGGGCTGGGAGCACGCTGGCACGTGCCAGGTGTAGGAGCGTGCCCGTGCCGGCTGCGGGGCACGTGGGCAAGCCGAGGTGTGCCAAGGGTGCGAAGGTACCACCGTGCATGGTGGACGCGTGTGTGAGCCCGCCTGCAAGCTGTGCATGTGCTAGACACAAGGAGGAGTTCGAGGTGGGGGGGGGGAATGCGTGTGCAGGGCTTGACTAYGTGTGCCAGGCATGCAAGTGCAAACGGGGAGGCCAGGAGCATGTGGGTAAGATGTGAACATGTAAGGTGTGAATATGCCAAGTGTGAGTGAGCATACACAGTGTGAGTGCACACATAGACTACGAGTGTGCACGGGATGGGAGCATGCATGGAGTGGGATCGTGTATGGGGTGGGAGCACGTGTGCAGGGGGTTAGTGCCCGTGCGCCTGAAAGCAGGGAAGTGAGTGTGTGCGTACACAACCAAGTCCCCAGATCTGCTTGGAGGCCTGCAGCAGGACCCCCGTAGCAAAGTGCCTGGAGGTGCCAGCTGTGCCCTTGGGTGCCAGCTGTGTCCCTGGTGCCAGCCTTGCCCATGGTGCCAGCCGACTGCCCTTCCCCATCCCTGCCAGCAGGTGCAGGGTGGCAGCACCCCGTGCTGAGGTAGCCAGGGTGCCGGGCACCGAGGCGCTCTGCAGGGCCATGCCAAGGCGGCCCCTGTGCCCGGGGCTCCACGGGGGCATGGAGCTGCCGGTCCTTCCCACACAGGGAACACCGGCAAGGTCAACCTCGAGAGGGACCCTCCCCTCCTGCCCCAATTACAGAGGCACCTCAAACAGCCAAGTGAAATCCAGTGGGATTTGGCAGCCGCAGAGAGGGACCTGCTACATAGTGATAACATCTTCCATACTATATATAGCGCTGCCTTTACATATGTGTGTATATGTAAATATATATATATATATATATATATATATGTATGTTTGCTCTGCTTGAGGAAGGATGTCAGGGACAAAGGGAATGCATAGGTAGGGGATAAGTGTGACTGCAGGATGGAGGTGTGAGAGGTGTGAACCCAGGTGCATGGTGCGAGTGGGCATGCAGGGCATGAGTAAGTGTGCAAGGCTTGGTGTGCATGCATGCTTTGAGCACACGCATGGTGTGTGGGGTGAGCGTGCAGAGCAGGTGTGACCGTGTGTGCAAGGCAAGAGCATACATCTACGACAGGAGATGTGTGTGAGGTGTGTGTGCACTCATGCAAGGTGTGCAAGCTGCGTATGTGCCAGGCACAAGGGGGGGGGTGTGCAGGAGTGTGCACACAAGTTGAGTGAGTGTGYAGGTTACAAGTGCATGTGCAAAGCACGAGTGCTTGCAAAGGAGGGGTGCGCAGCCAGGGGGTACTTGCAGATTGGGAGAATACTGTTATCCGGCCTGGAAACCGCCATGTCTCTGCCGCAGGTTGACCTGCTGTCCCCAGGGGATTTGGGGGGCCCGTCCCCAGGGCTGAGCTCTCTGCAAAGCTGCTCAGCAGCCCGTGACCCCCACAAACCCCCTCCCTGCAGCTCAGGGAGATGCTTGAGGTCTTCTGCCCTTGCCTCCCCGGTAAGGAGGGATCAGACCTCGGCTCCACCGAGGGGGATTCAGATAACCGCATCGGCTGCACGCCCGCAGCGAAACGCCGGCACCAGGAGATGCTCCGACAGGCGCCGGGGGTGCCGTGGTGGTGGTGCGGCCGGCACCGGCTGCAGCGCTCCCCGCACAGGCTGCTCGGCGCCCCCCCAGGTAAGGCCCGCCGCAGGGGGGGCCTGCGGGTGGCTCCTGCCCCGTCCTGCCTGCGCCCCCTCGTCGTCCCCTCCCRGCAGGTCCCCAGAGCCCACCGGAGCATGTCCGGCCGCAGCAGCACGGTGACGTTGGTGCCCTGCCAGGACTCGCCTTGCTTGCAGGGTGCCGCTAGGTCCCTTCGGCGCCACCGGGTGCACGGAGGCGCACGGGCAGCCCGCCGCTGTCCCGGGGTGGAAAAGCAGGACTCGCTCCCAGGTCGGCCGGCCCCGACCTAGTTCATTTGCACGCTGCCCAGGGATGCTGAGGCTTGCACGAGCACGGGAGCAAGCTGACCCACCAAGACCCGCTCGGAGCAGCCCCTCTTAAAAAGGGGGACGATGCCACTGGCTGGGGCAGGCACGGGGTGCGGGGTGACCCTTTCCGGAGGACGGGAAGGTGCATCCTGGGCTTCCTTCGGTGAGGAGCCGGGAAGGCACTGCTGCCGTCGGGGAAGGGAGGATTTCTTCATTTTGATGATAATTTCCCGGTGCTTGGGGCTGTCAGTTTTGTGGTTAGCGGCTCCCCCCTCCCCRGAGCTGCTGCACGTAGTTGACACTGCAATTGTTTTCTGAAGCGAACACGCGACTCCCTTCTTATGTATTCCCTTTCCCGGTGTTTGTATTTGCTTCAAAGTCTCCTCATCAGCCTGTTTGGTGACAAAAACTCATGTCTGGAGATCAGGGTAATGTGTTGCTTTTCAAAGCCCGCGGAGGAGGGGTTGGCAGACACAGATTTTCTGCATTATTTACTCAGCTGAGCCGCTCTGGCTCCCCCGCAGCCCCACGATCCGTCCCGCTCCCCACCACATCGCCCCGGGGGGGAGGACACCCCTGCGCCCGCCTGGCCACGCAGGGCCACACCGGGACCCACAGGCAGCAGCGGGCGCCCCGGCGCCCAGGCTGTCCCACGCAGCRGGCCCATGGGTGGATGTAGGGATGGGAGGGTTTGCACCCCACCGCGGGGACCCTGCGGCGGGTGCAGAGCATGCACATGGCATGCTGGAGAGGTGCCCCACGCCGTGGCCCACCGTCGCCTCATGCCGGCCCTCCCTCGCCCGCACCCGTGCGTTGGCTCCTCAGCAGGTGCGTCCCCAGGGCCGCGTGCTGGTGGGCAAAAGGGAGAGGAAGGAGGCGGACGCAGGGGCAGCGTGGTGTGAGCCACTCTGAGCCCAGCACCAGTGCTCAGCCCCCGGCCGACGCAGCGCTGGGGAGGGGGAGTATGCAGTGCGTGTGCCTGGGGGTGCACAGCTGTGTGCACGCACGCTGAACGCTGCTGGGGGTGCACGCGCACACTGAGTGTGGTTGGGTGTGCACAGCTGTGCACGTGCATGCTGTGAATGTGGCTGGGCGTGCAGAGCTGTGCACATGCACACCAGACGTGGCTGGGCGTGCATGCTGAATGTGGCTGGGTGTGCACAGTGGTGTGCGTGCTCACCGAATGCAGCTGCGTGCGGCTCTGCCCACGCGCCCGGGCTGCGGCTGGGTGTGCGCGTGTGCGCGCGCTGGGCGTGAGCTGCAGCACCCGCTTGCACCGCCAYGGGGACGCGTGCCGGGGGGGGCTGCGCAGCGGCAGGTGTGTTGGCACAGCCGCCCCCTCGGCGTGTGTGCGGTGCCATCAGCGCAGGCCGCTCTCTATCTAATTGATCCGTTAATTATCTCYGGCATTCAGCTGCATATTGGTTTTAGATGAAGGGATAGGCTAACGAGCGGATTAGGCGTGTGTATCACTGGAGTGAGCGAGCCAGAGACGTGGGAAGAAGGAAGGAAAGAAGGAGTGAAGGAAAGAAGGAAGGAAGGAAGGAAGGAACAGAGGGAGATAGGTGCCAGGCGAAGGGGGACAAGTGCCACCCGCTCTCATGGACGCCGGAGCCGGGAGCCAGAGCTGGCAGCAAGGGCAGAGCAGCGGGGCAGCGGTGGTGCCATCGGGAGGTGGGATCCTGCACGCTGGATCCCATGGGCTTGGGGCACTGCTGGCTCTCCTGATGCCCACGTATTTTTGGGGCCACTTGGTGCCCCGAAGCCCCAGCTGCTGGAGCGCAGCGAGTCGTAGGATCTTTCCGGGTCGCTGCAGCCGGCGCCGCCRTGCCAGGGCCGTGCACACCGGCCTGCTGCAGGGCAGGGCGGACCGGGCCACCRTGGGTGCCGATACTGCCGGTGCTGGCAAGCCGGGGCCAGCGTGCCCCGGCCCTCCCGCTCCGCACCCCCCGCACYGCCAGCGTGCAGGGCAGCGCGGTGCGCCTGCGGGCTGTGAGAGGGGGGCAGCGCCTGCCTGTCCCCCCGCGCGAGCAGAGCCCCGGAGCTCCTTGTTCACTGCCAATCAGTGTCAGACACCAATCCCTCCCTGTCAGCGGGGGATATGACAGTCTATTAATGACCGTCGCGGAGCCGCGTGGCCCCGCGCTTAGGGGAGGGATAATTGTTTGACTTTCTTTACTTTCCCATCCCGCTGTCACTTGCTCTTTGGAGCCCTGTCAACCGCGCAGCAGCCTCCAGCTGCCTCCAGTACCGCAAACAGGCCCTACACGGCTCAGCGCGCACAYGCTGCGTCCTGCAAGCGTTTAGCACGGGAACACACTTACAGGCGTGCACATGCAGAGTGCACACGCCCCCACCCCTTGCTGTGCATGCATTTAGCGGTGACACACGCACGTGTAAGTGCACAGGTGTCCTATGTGCTGCATGCATTTGTGACAGCCGCACATGCATGCACATACATCCTCCCACTCCTGTATTTTATGTGACTAGAGTAGGAAACACATTTGCACACATCATACATGCTGCTCATTCTGTACGTACACGCACCCATTCGCATGCCTTCAGCCCTGAAAAATTTCTGTGCACGTGCATGGATGCCCGTGCACGGCTCTCTGTGCACATGCACCCACACCTGTGCACATGCACGTCCCTTAGCCCACAAGCAGCACCGAGACACACAAATGCACACACAGGGCACTCACACATGTGCACGCACGCTCCTGCATGCCTCTCCTCCATCCTACATCCATTTGGAGATGTGAAGCACGCGTGTGCCCTTGCTGTGCCCTCCACGATGACACGCAGCACCTTGCCCCGGCATATGAGGTACCAGTTTGTCTCAGTGTTTCCATCCAAGCTGTCCGCTGGGACCCCCAGCGAGTCCTCCTCCAACTCGGCCCCAGCCTGACGCTGCCACCACCCCCCCCGTCCCACCCCTCCTTGGGCTCTCTGCCGCCCACCGTTTTGGAGCACTTCTGCCGAGCGGCACTTTAATTTGGCGGCGCTTGTTAGGGCAGGCGTGGGCTCAAACCCGGAGACAGCGGCGGGATTGGCGGTGCCGGTGGCCCCAGCGGCCCTGGGGACACGGCGGAAGYGCAAGCGATGGGGCTGGGTGGGCAGCACAGGAGCCGGCGTTGCGGGGAAGGCTTGTCTCGTGCGGCGCGGCCCCAAGGGCAGGAAGCGTTTCCYTCATTAGCCGGGGACCCGATTCCCAGATTCCCAGCTCTTTTCTCCGGCTGTCTGCCTGCGGGCCCGCGCGGCACCGTTCCTCCTCCCCATTGCGCCCGCTGCTTGCCTCGGAGTAATTAAAGATCCAACGACCTTTGCTGGCTGCCTGAAACGCTGGAACAAATGAATGGTAAGCGGCAGATTACAGCCCAGCTCAGCAGCCCCGCAAATCCCTTTAATGAGACGTTTAGGCAGGGCCAGCGGGGTGGCCGGCCGCCGGGGCGGGCACCTGCACCTGGCCACGGAGCTGGCTCCGGGTGCTGCGTCCAGCCTGGGCATCGCTCACAGGGTGCTGGGGGCAGGGGCAACAGCCAGGCTGCCCCAGAGATGCTGGCAAAGTCTTCCTGCCAGTCTGCTGGAGACGAAAGGAATAAAAAAGGGAGACAGTGTTTGAAATGCAAAGTGTCGTGGCTTTCGGTTCATTGCAGGCTTTATTCGGGCATTTTTTTTTTTTTTTTTTGCAAGGAGCCATACCTGGGCCTTTTGAGGAGTAGCAAAACACGCAGCAGGATGGGAAGAGCCTTGCTGCCAGCACTGGGCAGCTTGCAGAAGAGATATCAGCACTGATGGATCCCAATGCTGCTCCTCATCCCAGGCCTGCTCCCACTCCCCACTGGGCAGGGCGGCCCTCGGGTACTGTCCCCCAGCTGGCACCGTGCACCCTGCAGCCAGATCTTGTTGCAGAGGGCACCTCCAGCTGCAGCTTGCCCCCCCTCTCCCTTTGCACCCTGCGGCAAGCAAAACGACGAGCACAGTGCACAGGCAGGCAAGGGCTAGTGGTGCCTCGGCCGAGCTCCCGCCAGGGCGCATGGTGTCCCCAAGCCACCCAGCTCAGGGACCGGCCCTGTCCTGCGCCAGTGYTTGGGGCTTTGTCCCATCAAGCCAGGCTGTCTGATGGGGCAGTATCGGTGCAGATCAATAGGTGACATTGCAAACTGCGTCTCCACTTGTATTAATGCCAAATTCAGCTGTTTAACTCAAGCTTACCCTGTACCAAGAGGAGTTGGGACTGGCACAGGGAGTCAAAGACGGCATGTTTAAGGACCTCGAGGTGTGATTTTTCCTGGCATCACAGACAGATTGCAAAAAACATTGGCCTTTGCCTAGGTACACGTCTCGRGACCAGATCAACCAGGAGATGAGGACACGTCACAGCCCAGACTCCATCCCTGACCACGCTGAGCTGACTGATGTCCCCAGCTTATCTGCACTGTCTCAGCACATCCCTGCCCTGRRTGTTAATCTCCAGCGTCCCTACTGCAGGTGTTTATCCCAGTTCCCCTGTCCCAGGAGCTCAGCTGTCGCCAGTGCCCATGGCATGRCATCAACGGATTCATTGCRCCCATCTTGCCGGGGGCTCGTTGCRYTCAGCTCCCTCTTCTCCCTCAGCCACAGTCACCTCCTCATGACCACATCACGCTCCGTGTACCCTGCCCACCTCCACCAGCCGTTCAGGTCCCTCCCCATGACTCTGAGGCTTCCCACATTGCCTGCCAGCTGGGGAATTTTTAACCAAGTCTACATGTCCTGCAAAATCTGAGGAAGAACTGAAACAATCAGTAAATTCAGTTCAAACTTGGCCAATAGTTTTGGCTGAGAAAAAAGCAGGGAATGCAAAGCAGGCAAGCAGGAATATTTTCTAATCTTCTGCTTTCAACTTGGGTTTTCCACATGGACCTGGAGCTCTGGCCAGTAGAGTGCAAAGCAGGSGGCCAGGGTACGCAGAGCTGGGGCTGCCCGTGGACACCCTTGACCCGGGCTCCTGGCACCAGGTGCTCGGTGTCACCCTGGCCGTGCTGCACCCCGCAAGGGCTGCACCCCAGGGGGCTGCCCACTTCCCCAGCCCCTCCTCATCCTCGGCCGGCGCTGGCCGGGAAGGGCTGAGCATCCGGCCAGACAGGCCGAACAGGCGTCGTACGGGCTGCTGCCCGCCCCAGGGCGCTGCGCCAGAGCTCGTGTGCAGCTGGGACGCTGGCATTCGGGAGACGGCGCAGTGGTTGGGCAGAGGACGGCTGAACCTGGCACAGCCGGCGCTCCTGGGCCAGCTTCCTGGGCAGAGTCGGGGGCCGGCAGCATCCACCTCATGCCTTTTAATAAAACATGAATTAGGTGCCAACGCGTATTAGATTCACTTCCCCGGTGACAGAAAATCAAAGGCTTCTCCCATCTTTTCTAGAGGCGCGCTCCTGATTGATCTGGAAGAAGCAGCTCAGTGCGAGGGAAGGAGTCTATACACACCGAAACAGCTCTTTAATTTCTTAATTTAATATCT
The DNA here is from genome assembly GCF_003343005.1 of Rhea americana. NCBI lineage: Eukaryota > Metazoa > Chordata > Aves > Rheiformes > Rheidae > Rhea > Rhea americana. The sequence continues at coordinate 1,001,499 of NW_028186384.1, forward strand.
GACACGTAAAGATTCTCATTAAGCCAGTCAATGAAGCCTGGAAATACAATTTTCGTGCAAACTGTCGCTATCATAACTTACACGAAACTTCAGATGGTGCCCTGTAAGCGGTGTGATTAAAACCATTCGTCTTCCCTGTCAGTCGCCTGCTCCCGCACCTCCACGCGGGCTCCGCCACTGGCTGTGGGCACGCCACCCGGGCCCGCGCCGGGGCCACCAGCCCTCGGCAGGCGCCCGCCGCTCGGGAGCCCTGCCGCGAGCCGCTGGGCGTCCCGCCGGTGCTGCGGCTCCCGCCGCCACGGCTGGCACCGGGCCCCCCRCGTGCAAGCAGACCCCAGGGCACCGGCGCGTCGCTGCGCTGCGAAGGACGGGAGATCGGCAGGACCGCGCCAGGTAAGACCGTTTTTGCGGTTTGAGCAGTGAAGTCTCCTGCCGGGGCATGCGCGGGAGGGAGAACTTCCCGAAGACGCTAATTAGGCAAATTAATTCCTATTGAGTCTCTGCTCTTCTCTGCCTTAGCAAAAAGCTTCTTACTTCAGTGCTGATTAAATCCCAAATATCGAGACAGGGATTAGAGCTGAGAATATTCCTCGGGGGGTTCGTCCCCACCAGGCAGAGCGGTGCCAGGCATCGCAGGGCCAGGGCTGCTCCCGGGGAGCGCCCGGCTGGTACCGCACGCACGCGGATGTCCGGGAAGGCATCYCTCACCTCGGTGGCACTGTCAGCGCTGGGCTCGTTTCTCCCACGCAGGCTGAGGAGGAGGATGGCAAGACCATGCCAGTGTTGGTGCACACACTTCCCCTGGCTGGCTGTGCCAACTGGGACAGGGCATTAGGATGCTGTGCCACAGGGAACCTTTGCAGAGCCTTGGGGTGCCCCATGAAGCCACCCATGAAGCAGCTGGGCAGGAGTCCCATCCTCTCTGGGATCTGAGGATGGATGAAGGGGCTTTTAGGCTTTTCTGCTTCTCAGAGCCCTTCACTCCCTGCTCTCTGATCCTTGCTCACCCACCACCAGCACTGCTGAACCTTTCAGGTCTGAAATTCCTCCAGGAATTTCCCAGTTGCCAGAAAYACAGAGCTGGAAACAAAGTTTAGGGAATAAAAGACACCCAAGGAGACTGAAGGTCACCAGTCCCAAGGCTACCAAGCCCCCGGCATTGCTACACTTGGCGCCTGTGATCTTCATCCCATCCTTATCTCCCTCACTCCCCCAGGGCTGTCTCCCTGTAGCCAGCATACAGGCTCCCTTAACTGGGAGCCTAGTAGAGGCAGCTTTGACTTATTAAAGACTTTATATTAAAGAGGTGTTCAGATCCCTAAGACCATTGATTTGTGGGATGTTCAGCAAACTCTAGCAGACTTGTCTCACCACAGTGAGGTCTGTGTTGCATTGCATCTAGTGGGAGTGGGGCAAAAGTTTCTCTTGCAGCATTTGCCGCTTTAAATTCTGCCAGTCAGCAGCTGACAGAGTGAAGAACCAGCCGCTTCCAGAGGACCAGAAAAGGGGACTCACGGGTATCTCCAGCTGCCCAGCCCCTGGTTTCCTGTGCTCATCACCTGGGTTTCCACATCTAGCCCTGAGCTGAGCCCACTTGGGCCAGGCATGATTTCTGTCACCTGCACAGTAATTTCTGCATGGAGTTGCCATAACACTGCCCAGCCCCATCACCTTTATGAAAAATGGATATCAAACATTCTTTCCCATCCTAACCATGCCCTTTGACCTTGCTCTCCCACAGGTGACAGTGGTACGTTGCTGCCTTTGGGACAGCTAGCTCTCTACCCCCCCCTCAGCTGGGGTCCAGTGGCAGGTCCTGGCCACTGAAGGGCGTATAAGTGAGATGAAGGCTGGGAGAAGCCCTTGGCTCCGTTGGCCTCTTTGGGGATTATGCAAGGCCAGGAGTTTTCCCAGATGCATATGTATGTTGGACATCATACATGCCCATATATGCAGTACAGTGGGAGCATGACAGGAGAGCCAGCATCAACACGCAGGCCCCCATTGCCACCTTCCAGCCCTCTCCACCTAGGGCTGCCATGGATCAGGTCCCACTGGAGTCCTGCAGGCTGTATGGAGTCACCTCTTCAGGTGGCAGCTCTCAGTAGGGATGCAAGTGTCCCTTATTCCCATTTAGCTCCTGTCACTGGGGCTGRGGCAGTGGCTTCATCACCATGGGCTCTGCCCAGATACATCCTTGCAGATGGCCCTAGTGGAAGCAGGATACTTCCCTTTACCACACTGCCCTAGCACCTATATCTCACTCTCGCACACCTACCTCTTTCCCCTGGGTGCTGAGGCCATGTCTGACAGCTGCAGTGGTTTGGAGCCCATCCTCTTGTGTAGATACTGGAAACAAAACCTGCCCTGAATGCCACRGACAGCACTCTCAGGCCAGCCCCTCTGCCTCCCTATGGGCCTCATGGGTCCAACAACCAGGACACCCCAAAGGCAAAGAGCCCCAGCAGCCCCAGRAGAGGGGCACCTTGTGGGTGGCCCCCCACAGCAAGGGCTCGGGAGGACACGGCGCTTTGTGCCTGCTTAGAGCRCTTGCAGAGCAGCTTTCCTTGTCTTTCTTCTGTGTGTTATCTCAAGACGTCGGAGCTGCCAGCTCCTGCCAGCGCTCGTACATCCTGACGTTGGTGCAGCTTGAAAGTGTGCGTGGCGTGTTTGATGTCAGGATTACCGGCTGGGTGTATTGTAAATGCTAAAATGAAATAAGAAGATTAGAGAAGAAAAGCACCGCTCCGCAGCGTGTGCCTGCCGATTGCCTGCCGCTGGATCTTCTGCAGATGATGGGGGGCGCGGGGACTTAGCCGGGTGGCAATCACGCAGCGGGTGCGGCAGTGCTACGGAAAGGGTTAAAAAGGGCCAAGCGCACTTTCTCTAGCACTTGCTCCACGCTTTCACTGCGGCCCTTCCTGCCGCTCATGTAATAACGTGGATGAGAGCCCCCTTCCTCAGGGGCAACCGGCAGACTCCGAGCACAGCCGGCAGCGTACCAAAAAGCAGGACAGATCCTTTCCTGGCAGCTCTCTAGGGAGGCCAGCAACCACCCGCAATGCACCCTGATGCTCAGCAGCTCCCTGGGGCCGTGTGGTGCCACCTACCCCCTGTGCCAGGCGCCGTGTCGGCAGGGTCCCCCAAAGCCCTGGCTCATGGAAGTGTTTGACACCTGTTCCTGCTGCCTTGCACCCCCTTGGGGGCCCGAYGCTTCAGGGCTCACAGAGTTGCCCACAAGCCCCCAGATCAGCCCTGCCTGAGACAGAGCAAGGGAGCCAGGCAGGACTGTGCCCTGCGGGCTCCACGCCCGGCAGCGCAGTGCTGAACTTCAGCGGCAACRTGATTAGTCCCTGTTTTTAGCTGTGCCCTTGGCCCCCACCTGGCAGAGCCACAGCTCCCCTTGGTTAAGGAGAGGAGGAGGAGGAGGAGGAGGCAGGGCTCTGCTCYGCAGCACATCCTGCACTTGCTCGCTGGGCTGCCTGGCACTGCAGGATGCCACTGGGCAGTGGCACATGGGGTGGGTGCCGGAGCAGCCCACGCTCCCCACGAATCCCTGCTGCTCCGCACCAAGGCCTCTCCTCTGAGATGGGGAGAGACCCTCATGCGGCCAAGGGACAGTACATCATGCCAGGAGCCGGTGCAGGGTGCATCACCCACAGCCCTGCCACAGCAGCGGCCAGAGCTGCCAGGGCGGCACCCAGCACCCTGCACCCAGCAGCTGGGTGCCCCGGTACCAGTGCATCCTCCTCCGACTCCTGCTGGCACTGCTGGCTGCCCAGACCAGCCCCATGTGGCTGCCCATGCCTGGCAGCCTGGGCTCAGGAGCCAGGAGAGCCTGCTCCAGCCCGGCACAACTCCGCGCGGCACTGCGAAGCCAAGCACTCCGGGGATTCTTCCCTTTCCTGCAGCAAGTAYGTGGAAGAGGCTGCAGGCTGGCCCTGTGTGCATCACCAGCGGGTACCTGCCCCCCTCCGCTTATCTCCTGCATCTGTTCCCAATCAAAGCGTCATTTCAATCCGTCCGGGAAAACATTTTTCTCCCTCTGCTACCAAATGCTATTGTTTTTCCGAGGCGCGGCAGCTTGGGAACAGCGGCTCAGCACCTGCCTGCACCAGCTCYGCTCAGACACGTGCGGGCAAAAGCCACCGACGGCCCCCCCTCCTCCGCTCGCTCCACTGCTGCCTGCCGGAGAATGGAGCTGATTTCATTTCCATGACAAAGCATGCAGAGCTGGGAGGGTGTCCTGGGTGGATGGACCCCCTTCCCATTGCTCACAGCTCGGTCTCGGCCRCCCTTGGCACCAGGCTGAGCAGCCGGCAGTGCTTTGGGACATGGAGTGGGTGCCGGAGCCGCCCTGCAGCACTTTCCTGTGTGCCCTTGCCGTGGTACAGGCCTTGCATCCAGCACCAGTCCCTGGGGGGTGCTGGTCGGAGCAGGGCAGCTCGTGCGGTTGCAAAGCGCTGCGAGAGTGAGGCCAGGGTGCTCCTGCAGCTGTGCCCGCACCACTGCTGGCTGTGCCAGGCAGGCACGGCGTGGCTGCCTCCTCCATGCGGCTCACCCCTGCGCCTTGCCACGGCGCCGCTGTTGTTCYTGGGCAATTAATGAGCTTTAATTGCATGTAAATGCATCCTCGGCAGAGCTGCCACGGGAAGTCACCCAAGTCCAGAAAAGAGAATCGTAGCAACTGTTGCTATGGCTGGAGCAGCCGTGCCCAAAATGCCTCCACAGCGGGGGGGGGGGGGGCGGTGGCACGGCCAGGTGCCAGCCATGCACCCCAGGGAGCCCCACACTGCCCTATGTGCTGGCCACGCTGGGGGGCCAACGTGGCCGGGGGGCATCGGCACCCCCTTCCTGCCYTCCAGGGTCCTGCAGGACAGTTTTCCACCTGGATCAGGCATCTCTTCTTCCCACCACACTGATGTTTTGCCCTGGGACTGAGCCTCATTGGGATCARGCAGCCCGCAGCGGGCCCACGAGCTGGGACATAGCTGCATTTTGGGGGCTGCAGCRGGGATCACCAGGGCTGGGGGATGCGGGCAGGGGTCCCAGCTCTCCAGTTCAGGACAACCACCCGCCAAAGCTGCTTTGCATGGGTGTGCTCGGGACACGTGGCGCCGATGAAGTTTGCAAAGGTCAGACCTCCGGGTGTCAGGAGGCGGTTTCTGCAAATGTTATTTTCTAGCTCAGTGCCCTGTAACTCTCTCTGACTGTTGCGCTTAAATAAAACAAACAGCGCATTTTAATCATCCCTGCATGCTGCTCCCRGGCRCCGTTCCCCATGCCCGGCACTGCTCACTGGGCACRGAGCTCACCATGTGCCCTGTGGCAYTTCCATGGGCCSTATCCCGTGCCCTGCCCCAGGGGCACAGGACAMGATGGATGGACGGACGGAGTGGGGGGATGCCCCAGGACACCCAGTGATGCTYCCAGGTGCTGTCTGTGGGATGGCACTGCAGCATGGGCACTGCCAGGCCCTGGCATCATGCCAGCGGGATGCAACGCTGTCCCTCACTCAGCGTGCAAGACCGCCAGCATGGGACTCTCCCACCACAGCACAGCGCTTGGCCCAGGTCGCCCTGGCAGGCCGGCGTGGGGGAGCCAAGCACTGTGCCCCCACGACTGGAAAGGGTGGAGGTGCTGCTAGACTGGCACAGCATGTCATCCATCCCCTGCTTACAGCTCAGCCGGCAATGGGAGAAGTACCTGCACCCGGGCTGCTCGGGCGGCGTGGCCTGTCCCTAGTACGCACTGCAGGCCGAGCAGCGCCGCGAGGGCTTTGGGGCATGGCAGGAGCCGTGCAAGGTGCTGTGCCCGCGATGGGGCTGCACACCGCAGCGCAGCAGAGCAGCCTGGCCAGTGCTGCAACAGTGGCGGTGCGATGTGTGTGCAGGTGTATGCATGAGCGTGTGCATGCACATATATATCCACATGCCTAGGAATACGCGGGTGCAGGTTCACGTGTGTGAGCGCAAGTGGGTGTGTGCATGTATGTACGACAAAGCGTGCTACAGATGCATGCACATGTGCATATACACATGCCTATTTATGAATGTGAGTGTGTGCATGTATGTGAGTGTGATTATGCCTGCACACAAGCATGTGTGCGTGATTTTGCAGGTATGTGCATACAAGTGTGTGCACACAGATGAGTACACACATTAGACTGTGTATGTGTGCTTGTATATACAACCACATGCATCAGCGCTCGTGAGCTCAAACGCATGCACGCATGTGCGTGTACATGTGCATACCAAGCACGCKCCTCCTCCTGCCACATTCTTCCAGCAGGTTTCATCACGGAAATCAATGGGAAGTTTTGCTTAAGCCTGGGAGATGGATGGGGCCGGGCGCGGGAGCGCCGGCAGCCAGCAGAGCACATGCCCGCGCCGGAGATAAGTTCCTGCCACAAAGTTTTCTTTCCCTGCTAATTTTGTGATTAGCCCCTGTCTGATGCGTCGGCAGCAGCGCTCCATGGAGCTTATTCAAAGGCRACGTAATCTTTCTAAGCAGCAAACAGGGGGCAGAGACGCCGTTCAGCTCCCAGCAGACAGAGCCTTGCGTCGGGAGGTAATAACTCTTCAGGGACTCGCAGTGTAACACTGACAAGCCGCCGGGAGGGCTGTGGAAATCCTTTCTGCGGATGAGCCGAGCGGATTCTCCCGCTATCCCCTAAAGCCTGCGTGTCACTTAGTCCAATAAAAGGCATTATCGGGAAGGTGGCATTTTGTTCTGGCGTATCTCAGGCCTCCAGCCCGGCCCTGGCTCTGCTGGCTTTGCACGAGAACACGCAGCTTAGGGCATGGGGGAGACCCCTGGGTGCTGCGTGCTGCCTGGAAGGGACATGGCACACGGGCTGGGAGGAGCGGGGGCGCTGGGGGCTGCACCCCGCTAGGGGCCGGGGAGCCAAGTGGCACCACCTCTGCACCCTGCCCCTTTGCTGCACCCACCGCGCAGCGCCCAGCCCCGCACCCACGGGCTTCACCATGCCCCCGCATCCCACCTGGCCCCGGCACTGGTCTCATAGGGTTGCTGGACCTCCCAGGAGCCGTCAGCTCTACGGAGCGACTGCTGCCGCGGCCCCCAGGGAGGGGGCCGCGGGGCAGGTGCCGGGGCACAGTGGCCCCAGCCCTTCTGATGGGTGGATGTCGGCTTTGCTCCTGCATCCATGTGCTCACCAGTGCCAGGAGCCCTCCCTGGCACTGCCCCGCTTGGCAGGAGGGCAGCTGGGCTCGGGGCAGCCACACGCAGTGCGGGCAGGCACCGGGGGGGGGCCGGGCCTGCTCTAATCTGCTAATTTACTGTGCCGCTGTGCACCGCGCTAGCCAATAACTTTGAAATGATGTGGAGATTTGCAGCCAAACCCTCTCATAAAGAGATTTAGGAGAGTGACGAAGATAATTAAACATCCTTCCCCGAGTATTGACTTCCAGCTGAAAGGGGGAAAAATAACTACATTTTTCACAGTCCTTTTAAATCATCCTGATGCCTGGCCTAGGCACTGTGCAAACGAGCCCTGGCCTGGCAGCCACAGGGCTCTGGCAGCACATCCCTGTCTGCGAGGCTGGAGAAACCACAGCAAAGCAGAGCCCGGGGCTAGGGCAGGCATTTGGGCAGCCCGGAGGCTGGCGGAGCAGCAGTGGTGCCAATGCATGCTCGGTGGGCCGGCAGCGGGCAGCGAGTGGATGCATGCTTGCTCGGCCCACCAGTCCAGCTCGGGTACCAGGGACCAGAAATACAACAAAACAAGAAGGAGAATAAAAACAAAGCATGTGTTGGGGGGGGAGAAGAAATGGAGTGCAGCACGGATGGGTTTCTGCCCAGCACACTGCTTGTATTTGCGTAGGCCCTTCTTAAAACCTGCCTGAGGCTTGCATTAGTGATTCCTCTTTGGCTTGTGCGGGAGCATCACAAGTTACCCCCCCAGTGCAATCACAGCCCAGTCGCGCGAGAGCCTGATTTGCTGGAACCAAACTGGCTGTGCCGCAGAGCCGTGCCAAGCAGGTTTGCCACTTAAGCAATGAGCGATCCCCACAAGGATTAGCCAGCGTGGGACAGTGGGATTGAAGGAGGCAGGGAGACATGTGCCGGGACCAGGGTGGCTGCAGGGAAAGGAGACAGCTGGGGAAGGAAGATCATGGGAATTTAGTGCAGGATAGCAGCAGGAGGTGAGCGGGGAACTGGATGCAAGGAAGGAGCTTAGGGAGATTAGAGCTGGGGAGGGTTAAAGAGAGTGCTTTGAAGAGCATCAAGACGTATGCAAAAGGAGCTGCAGTGTGCATGCATGTATGTGCACACATGTAATATGCATGTTCCTGAGACTGTGTGCATGCAGGTATATGCATGTGCCAGGCATGTGCAGGTATGTTTGCAGACACAGTGTCTGTGGGCTCTCCTGGGCTCTTGGAAGGTGTGCACACATTCTGCGTTCTTGTGTCCACACTTCTGGCTTCCCATCCAAGGSAGCTTCATAGGTGCCCAAGCGCTCTTACATGTCTCTGGCAGGCCTGCCTTGCCGGTCACTCACATCCCATACAACCAGCTACAACCGTGCCCGCTCGCCTCCCTACAACTGCACTGGCAGCAGCAGGCACCACCACACTTCCCCCCTCCCAGGCAGGCCATTCCCATCATCCTGCAGCACCTCCCCATGATCTCGCTGTGCATCCTGGGCTGACACATGTAGCCAGATACGTTGTCGCTCTGTGGCCTCTATGTCAGGGATGGCTCCTGTGCTAAAGGTTGAGGTGACTGAGTCACAAGTGTGCTAATCCCTGTTGTATGTCCACACGTGCAGCAGATACACAGCTGTTCTGCTGCTGCGTTCGTGCAGGTGCTTCCCCAATGTGACTGTATGTCAGTGCATGACATGTTAGGCTGCATCATGCATGTGCTGCCACTTATGTGTTGTGCATCGTATGGATGTGTATTACTGCATGTACTGTCCTGCATGGACATATGTTGTATGGGTGTATGTGATGCATGCTGCATCCCACAGGCATATTATCTAGTATCGTGTGCCTCTAAGTCCCACTTTTATTACTCCGCATGGATGCACACCCCACATCCAGCATCCCATGGGGAAATGTGTCCTGCAGGAGTTGACCCTGTGGTCATGTGTGATGCCCATTACTTACTTGTTGGCAGTGATTTTGTGAGCAGGGACCCTCTGAACCCCCTGCCATGTCTTTGTCTGTCATGGTGAGGACGTGTCCACATGGCACATGGAAGGGACGTGTGCTGGGGTCCTAACACTGTGGCTGTGCTGGGCCACAAGTCCCTGAGARATCCCTGCTCACATGCAGGGAAGCTTGTTCCCCGCTTGACTGCTCCGTTTCCCCTGCACTTCTCCCCGGCGAACCAGGGAGCCCCCGAACCAGCAGGAAAAAAAGCACCAGATTAAAGCATGGCAGAGATGTCACCTGCTAGTCTTCAGCCCTGGGCTCTGTCCTGCCTCTGTCCCGAGGCCTGTCCCCCGGGTGGCATTCCCCTGCGTGTCCCTGGTGGAGTGCGTGTGACACCCAGCGGGCGATCACCAGACTGCACCCGCCGAGGGAGCCGCGCGGCCCGGAGCGGCCCCGGCGCGGCTGCCGCGGCGCTGCTCGGAGGCTCGGCTGCATCCGGCACACGGCAGCGAGCGCCCTGCGGGCCCGGGCTCTGCGGGCTCCCCGGGTCCCTGTGTGTCCCCGCAGCCCCAGAGCTCTGGCGGCTCTCCAGGTCCCTGTGTGTCCCTGCACCCCAGAGCTCTGAATCTCTCTGGGACCTTTGGGTGTTCCTGAAGCCCATTCCCGGGCTAGGATCTCCCTTTTCCCCCAGTTCTCTGCTCCTGCTCCTCTTCTCCAAAGGTTAGGCAGACTGGTCAGTGCTAGCACAACCTGATGTCTTTTGGAGGCTTAACACCTTTTTACTCTGGTCCTGAGAAGATCTTTGGCTCCTAGCCACAATCTGCTAATGCTGCGTGGCAGGCTGTAATCCTTCATTACTGCTCCAGCTGGATTTCTTTAGGCCAGGAAACTCCCAGCCCATCTTTAGCTTTTCCTCCTAACTCTCTTGTTCATTTCCCAGGAGACGAAAACTAGTGGAATGAGAAGGATCTGAGTGGAGCCAACCCTGCAGTTCACATAAATCCAAAGCATAACCATTTTCCATAGGAAAAACATTTTTCATTTCAATTTTCATTTCATTTCAATTCAGCTTTCAAAGCTGATTCTCAGAGGAGAGGGAGCAGTCACTGCAGAGGGGATTGGCTGCTCTTCTCTGGCTCTTGAGAGGTTTTTCTCTTCCCCTCGCTGACAGCTTTCCTGCTGAGGTGTCTGAGCTCATTAATGGAGCTGTGAACACCTACACATGAAGCCCTACAACACAGTTCAGAGGATCCCGTGGCTCCCTCCGTGTAAATCACACATCCCTGCTCCACTCCTCAGATCCAGGCATGATCCCCATGATGTGCATTTCCATCCACATATAAGGAAGGAAATGAAATACATCCATCCAGAATGAAAAATGGCTCACAGGAGCACTAACAGGCCCTGCTGAGCATTTCACCACTAATGGTGAGTCTCAGATGGATGGGGAAGTGCAGCAGCTCTCCCACACCTAAACACTTCCCTGCAAGATCAAAGGGGCAACATCTTCTGTAGTCTGCAAAGAAACTTGAAGGAGGGTTTAGAGATTGGTCTTTTCTCTTGACAATGAAAGGAATAGGAGGAAGGGACTAGAAAGGCCCTCCTCAAAAACTGTCAGGACAGGAGCTGTATCCAGGATGAGATCAAGAGCCCTCTGCATCCTTTGGCCCCACCAGGCTCTGGAGGGGCACCTGCCCTGGTAGTTCATGTTGCTGGTGTCTGTGAGATGTGCAGGGGTCCTGGGCAGCTGGTGGTAGGCTGGTCCATGTTATCCCCCACTGCCCATGTACAAAGCATGGCTCGAGAGCCCCACCAAGTGGAGGATCCCCTGTGATCAGAGCAAATGGACATGTTTTGGCAGTGCCCCAGTACTGGTACAGGGCCTGTACTGGGAGAACATCTCAAAGAGAGAGGTACAGCCTTGTAAAATGCAAGCCTTTCTTTTGAAGCAGAGCAGCACTGAGCAAGGACACAGCATCTCCTTGGGGAATTTAACCCCATGTCARCTATGGGGTAATCATCAGGAATCCCGTGGCTAATGAAAGCCAGCATTTCACTAAAACCTAGTATGAAGAGCGGGGTTATGCCACTAGTGCCAGGGTTGAATTAAACCAGCCTCTACTGCAATGCTCAGAAGGCATCCATAATGCGGACACATCTAGACCCCAGCCAGCTCCCAATTTATAGGTGTGTGTGCAAAATTAGCCATTAAAGTTCATCTTCCTCAGGCTCAGGTCTTGCTGGGGGGGGCAGGTCTGACTACTCCAGAGAAGCATGCAGCATTTCCAGCCTCCCTTATTTCCTCCCCTCCCCATTGCTGAGCTCCCTGCTACGATCTTGCGCTTCCTCTGCCTGCAGCATCGAAGCAGAGTGAGCAGGTATCACGTGGGAAGGAYGCGACTGTCACACAGCGGAGACACCCTGTGAAACGGTTGTCAGAGAGCTCCTGAGATAGCCATTACCAAGCTACGTACTCAAGGCTATTCCATTTGATATTCAATGTTCACAAAGAAAAGTGAAATGATGTGTAACAGATGCAAGGTTACGTTAATGTGCTGCTTTACATTCACTGCAGTTACCTCCTGCTCTCTCCTTTAGTGTGTGCAAGCTGCCAGCAGAGGAGAGGTTGGAGGGTGCTGGTGCAGCTGAGACAGGAATGCTTCTGGCTCCCAACCTCTGTTGCTATCTGGGAACAGATAAGGAAAGAGGCTACTGAGGCTGGAGAGAACAGGGATCCTYCCCCTGTGACATTGATCCCTCCTGCCTGTGGGAAGGCAAGAAGAAAACTTATTGGCAGCCAGGGAGATACCGTGGATCCCAGACAGGGTACTCACTCCGACACACAGCTAAGGTGTAGTTCAACAAACCTGGGAAGGGTCATCCCTTGTGCTGGCAAAGTCCAAACCAAGCTAACCAGCTGCTGCAACAGCCAATTCCATATTTATTTCCCTGTTGAAGCTTTGATTCCCAGAGAGTCCAAGAGTATGGCTGGCATTGTGTCACCCAGATCCAGCCCTTGGTCCAGAAGAGCTAAGGGTAGGGGTGAATGGGGTTGATTTAAGCCCTGAAGACTATGTTTGCAATGGCAAATGAGTTGAGGGAATCTGTCTGAGCTCAGCAGGTGGCTAGAAGGGGACACATGACAGTGAGCACCAAGCTAACAGGTGGCTGCACTATCGTCCAGATTGAACACCAACCCTGAGGATGTGGCCTGCAGCTGCAGGAAACCTCGACTGCTGCAGAAGAGAAGAAAGCACTTTCCATTCAAGTTTTCTTCCTGTCCCAGGGAAAGAAATGCTCCCATCTCTCATCTGATGGCAGGCAAGGTAGGGCTGGCTCTCAGTTTGACAACTGTGGGCAGGCAGTCTGTTCCTTTCCCTGCAGCCGTTACAGCCCCACACGGCATGTACCACCCAGTGTGTCAGTCACAGTCTGCTGAGTGCTGGGCTCTGAGCACCTCCATCCTTCCTTCATTTGCCCYGGGATGTGCCTCAGAGTTGCAAAGCCAGGAATCCCCAGCCTCAGGCGTCACCTTCCCCCCCACACAAAGCCTCCTCCTCTCCACCCATGTGTGGGCTCTCTGGGCTGAGTCTGCATCTTGCAGGGGTTGAGCTGACTGCACACGGTTACCTGCACATGCACACACACACATGCACACACACACCTGTGTGCAAGCACACACATACCCATGTGCATGCATGTACCTGACAGGACTCTGAATTAAAGGCATCAGGCAGCTCTAGCCATAAAGCCACCATGCTCTCCTGCCTTGCTTGCTTCTTGCTTCACAGGCCTCTGGGCCCAGCCCCAAGGTCATTCCAATGTCTTYTTTTCTGTGTTGTCTCCAACTAAGGATCTGTCACTCACTGCTTGCTGCAACAGCTCTTTAACCAAGCATGGCATTTGGCAGCTGCATCTTCCCAGCAAAAGACCACAGCATCCAGAACAGCCAGCTTAAGCTGTGAAATATGCAGCACCCTCAACAAGCCTATTTGTGCGGAGAAGTGCCTGCTGAATCCACTGTGCTCCAGCCCAAGCAGATGCAGCCAGCCTCCAAGCCAGGTTCTCAGCACAGTCTATCAATCATTCCTCCATTCCCTGGCAAACAGCCTCTATACCCTCTGGCAGGCAAAACTTTTTGAGTGGCTGCACCTCACCAGCTTTCTCCCTGCTTTCAGCACCACCAAAGTGTGCAGTCATGAASCAAGAGATACACACAAGCTGCTGGTCACCAGTGTCAGCTGATATTATGCAAACGTCTGAGGAAGAGGTTGTCTGCCAGGAAACAGGCTGAAAATGAGAATCAGAGATGAACCATGTGAGACAGCAGGGTTGTGCTGGGGAAAAACCAGCTTTATTCTCCATCCCTAGCTCTTCGAGGACTATGGTTAGGAGCCCAGCAGCAGTCTAGGCTCAGGAGGCAGGAAACACAGGGAAAACAGGCAGCACGACATTTAGGATAGAGCATCCTTAAGGAAACCAGGTGAAGTGTCAAGTCCCAACACATATGGCTGGGCAGGTGGATAAGGATAGGCAGGGTGAAGAAGGTGAGCAGTACTCAGGAGCAACCACTCCAGCACACAGAGATACAATAAGGCCTCTCACGGAGTAGTACATGGGTAAGGAGAAAGAGCCTCAGCTGGGAGCATCCAGCCTTGAGAGCTATTGGGAAGGTTCCCAAGGGAGTCCAGACTCCCTCCTGACTGCAGATCACAGAGTCAGGGGTAGGTTAGGTAACTTCCCTCCTGAAGGGTTTGTTCAGCAATTTATTGCTAAGCAATCTGTGAGTCTTCGGGCAGAGTTGAGTTTCTTCCATTGCTTCTACCAGGGCCCAAATGACAGTGATCAATGGCTCAATGTTCAGTTGGCAGCTGGTCTCAAACAGTGTTGCCCTGGGTCAGCACTGTGGCCATGTTGGTTAACATCTTCATCAGTGATCATCTGGATGAGGAGACAAAGTGCACTCTTGCCAAATTTGCAAGTGTAACTAAACTGAGGAAATGAATGTACAGCAAAATACAGAGTTCAGATGGACTTTGAGTAACTCAAAGGTGAGGCCAAGAGAAATCACATAGACTTCAACAGGGAAAAGTGCCAAATTTTGTGCAAATGTTGATAACCCCAGGCTTCATCCAGCCAGGAAACTGATGGGCCAAGCAGGGCCCCACTGAAAAGGACCTGGGGGTGACTGTGAACAAGAGTTGAATATGAACCAGCAGTGCTTTTATCCCATATGGGGCAAATTAAATCCTGAGCCATGGTGGGAGGAACATGGCCAGCAGACTGTCCCCTCTGTTCAGCAGTGGGGASGCCACACATGGGTGCTGTGCCTAGAGTGGTCCTACCTACTTCAGGTAGAGCTGGAGGAGCTGGAGAGGGGCCTGCAGAGGCTGCCAAGACAGCCGGGGCACAGGGCTACAAGAGAGGTGGTTTGTCCAGGCAAGAGAAGGCTTGGAGGATCTAACAGCAGTCAGGATGAAACTGGGCAAAGCCATGGCTGACCTTACCTTGTCAGCAATATTTCTGCTCCAAGCAGAAAGTTGAGATAGAGACCTCCAGACAACATCAACGCTTCTAGGATCCTGTGAGCCTCTCTAGGAATAAAACCTGCAGGATGTTCAGGAGCACAGTCATTTCCCAACTCAAACCATGCCAGGGTGGGCTGCTGAAATCCGATAGTCCCCATTGTCAGTCCTCCCACCCCAGGACCTCTCCACCTGTGATTCCTCCTTTCCTTCCTTCCCTGCCCAATGGAGGGCTGTCTCCAAGCTGGAAGCCCACACAACAGCCACAGACAGCTTTGGCTGCCAAAATCTTGCTATTTGAACCTGCAGCCCCATCCCAAGCACTCCAGGAACTGTGCTGGCCTGTGTCCCACAGTCGCTAGATCTCATCATTTCTGCTGTGCTATTAGGAGGCCTGGCTGCTGCTCCTGGCAGGTGATCAGCTGATTCTGCAAGCTGGTACTGCAAAGTCAAACACCGAGATTGTCAGAGTGCCGGCAAGGGGAGAGCGGGGCCAGGAGGGCCAGGGGCTCTGGGAGCCAGGGCAGCTCTGCCCCGAAAACTAAGCCACCTGAGCGCTGTTACCTGCTGAATAATAGAAGAGCTGACAGCCAGCTGGGGAGAAATGTGATCTTTGTACCTGGGGAAGATATCTGAGCTTCCAGCAGCTGCATTAGTAACTGCAGAGAAGAAGCCTTGCTCCCTGCTGCTCGGTGTGGTGCAGTGTGGCTGGGGAGACTGGACATCTTTGCCCAGGGACTGCCTGTCCCTGGCACGCCTGCATGGCTGGTGCCTACCACTGAGGACACGGGCTCAGGGCTCAGAGGATGAGGGGGGCTGTGTRAGCTGAGGCAGGAACGCAGCGTGACAGAGCTCAAGGGCAGAGCCAGAAGGGTGTCCCTAGGCTTCCAAGGAGGTGAGGCAGAAAGASTGCCTACAGCCGGCGCCCGCTTGTCCTGAGTCTGGCACGTCAGCCTCATGTCCAGAGGAGGGGAGATGGTTTATATTCCGGATGACTCTGACTTCAGCTCATTCAGGGATCAGTGTGAGAATCTGGAAGGCTGGCACTGTCGGTATAACAAGGGTGGCGTGACTGTGTGGAGTCAAGGCCAGGAAGAAAGCTGCACCGTGCAGAAAATTAAGGTAAGTGGATGCCTGCGGACACGGGACTGCGAGCCCTTTCCTGCCTCCGTCCCTGTCTGCCCAACCTGCATGCCCTCTTGCTTTGGGGCCAGAGCGGCTCCCAATGGTCCCCAAGTGTTAACCCCAAACTGAGCACTGCACCTTGGTCCAGCCTGGCTGCAGACAAGGATGTTTCTGCCCTCAAAGCCCAGGGACTGACTGAGTTAGTCCTTCTAAACGTGTCCTGAAACATGTGCTGTTGCATACATGTACATGCGCTCAGGTGCTCTTGCGCACTGCAGCTGCGGCYGCCCTTATTCTGGACACAGGCAGAAAGGCCCTGGATCAATTACACTGTGGAGACTGTCCTCATTGGGAGTCCCAGAGCATGAGATGTGTGTCACCCTGTCACCCTCGTGGGCATGGCCTCTCCTCTGGGCATACATCACTTTTTATCCTGTGATGGCTGAGTACCCAGAGTGTTTATGAGTCTCCCATGTGTTGACCCGACTTACTGTCTTGGGAGGTCTGCTGCTCCCCAAGATGACTGGGGATGTCACAAACGGATTAGCAAGGTGCACTCAGCCCTTGGTATTTTTGTTGTTCATCTGCATGGGCACCAGCGGCACTTCTGGGTGACCCTGAGCATATTAAGATTGACTACAGGGAACTGGGCGAGGGTAAAGGGTTTGAAGGGGGCCCTGTCATGTTCTTAGTGCTGCTGGTGAAAGGGAAGGACTTGCATAGGAGCAAGCATATACCACAGGTCGACACCTGGCTACACAGCTGGTATCTCGGGCAGAGCTTTGGCTTTTATGACCGTGGGATCCTCTTTGAGGATGGAGGATTGCTGAGCAGGATTGAGCTCCATCTGAGCAAATGGTCAGAATCTTTACCAACAGGCTGACTAACCTGGTAAGGAGGGCTTTAAACTAAGTTTGTCAGGCAACTGTTACTATAATCTGAAGAGCAGGAAAGGCATGGGGAGGCAGTGAGGAAGCCGCTGGTGTACAGCATGCTGTGGGAGGCTCTTCCCCAAACCTAAATTCTCTGTTTAGGAATACAGAGTGACTAGGAGCCCATCTCCGGTACCTATGCATAAGTGCACCTAGTCTGGCAGACAGGCGGGAGGAGCTGAATGTCCACATGCAGCTGCAGGACCGTGACCGCTCTGAGATCACTGAGACATAGAGGGAAAGCTCACAAAGCTGCAGTGCTACAATGGATGGATGCAGGCTCTTCAGTACAACCAGGCTGTGAAAACAAGGAGGAAGAGGAGCTGCACACTCTGCAGATGGATAGCTGCAGTCCATGCAGCTTTGTCACAGGATAGGTGGTGAGTCAGGCAAGAGTCTGTGGGACAGGATCAGAGGACAGGCACAGGGAGCTCCTAAGCCAGCTGAGCATGTACAAGTCCATAGGACCTGACAGGACACCTGATAGGGAGGGTACTGGTTGATGTCACTGTGACCGGGGAAAGGCAAATGTCACATACACCTTCCAGATGGGCAAGAAGGAGGCTCCAGGGCACTATAGGCTACTCCATGCCTGAGAAGGTGATGGAGCACATCCTCCTGGAATTTGTGTCCAGGCACCCAAAGGACAAGAAGAATACTGTAAACAGTCCATAAGGACTTAGCAAGGTCCGTTGTGCCTGACCATTCTGCCTTCTTCAATGAGATAACTGACTGTGTGGAGATGGRGAGAGCTGAGGATGCTCTGTACCTTGACTTCAGGAAGGCCTTTAATAGGGTCTCCCATAGTCTCCTTACAGACAAATTGCTGAGATCTGGACTGAAGAAGTGGACAATAAGATGGGTGGAAAACTGGCCGGAGAGCCAGGCTTTCAAAGTGGTGATCAGCTGTACAAAGTCCAACTGGAGACAGGTTGTCAGTGGCATCCCTCAGGGACTCATGCTGGGTTCYGTCTGTAATGCTTTCATTGGACTGAGATGGTGGGATTGAGTGCGCTCTCAGTAAATCTGCAGGCAACACCTAATTGTCTGGAGTGATTGATACGCTGGAGGCAGGGCAACTATTTAGCATGACCTGGCCAGGCTGGAGAAATGGACTGGCAGGAAAATCATGAACTTCAATGAAGTTTGGACAAGAACAGCCCTGTAGAGAGGATACAGAATTACAATATACAGAATATAATATATCCCCTTTGCAAACAGCCACTGAGCCCCACCCACAGAGAAGAGGCCTCTGGCCAAATCAGTGGGGTCTGAGCACAGTCCCTCAGTCACCCAACCTATTTCACTGTTAACACCTCCCTGGTGTGGCTTTTCCCTCCTACCAAACAGGACGCATRCACAAAGCAAAGGATAGTGCTGCCCAGAGACCATTCCTAAAAGAAGAGACGGAGGAGATCACCCTGTTTTGGGTGGGAGAGCTGGACTGCAAAGTCTCAAGATGCACCAGGCTGATGCTTTGGGGTCAGAACAGCCCTGCTCTTTTTAGTAATATAGATAYAATATGGAGAGTCTCTGCATGTTTGGGCACAGGGAATTTCTAACTTTTTCCACCTGACTTCTTCACTGTGGAAACTTCCTTCTGGCCTGATTTTGGGCTCTGTGTCTCTCCAGTCCTATCTGACATCCTACTGTGTCTAGTGAGGCCATTGCATTGCAACCGTTTGGGCACGGTTGGCAGGAGGCTGGGGAGAAGTTCAGGGCTATGAAGCCAGAGCGTTGTTATGGCTCTGTTGAGGTAAGCGGAGCTTCCAGGAACCCAATAAGGACTTGTGAACACCACTTTCAGGTGGGGGCAGCATTTAGCCTTCTGGAGCAGTATGTCCAAACCTAGCCTCAGTGSAGCTGGATGCTTCCATTCAATCCTCCAGTGCACCCTGAGGAGCACAGCACTTCTCCAGGCCTGTCCTGGAGCAATAAAATTCAACATTTGGTGTACAGGACAGYGTGATCACCCTAGTCATTTGGGAAATCTTGTCTGAGATTGATGGGACCTGCCAGCAAGTGTTCAAAGGGCCGTCTCCAATTACTTGGCATTGGCAAATGCCTCATCAAAGATGCAAAGCMTCTAACGAGGAGCAGATGACATCTCCTTCCTCCCGGCATTGAGAGGAGCAGGGCCAGCCAGATTCATCAATAATGCACACACCTGCACAGACGGAGTGCAGCTCTGCAGCTCCGGTTCCCAGCTCCACATCTCCAGTTACAGCTGGGGCCRAGCTAACCTTACCAGCCCCCCAGCACAGGGAGGGAACCAGATCCTGACACACCTGAGCGCATCACGGTGATTTAGCCAAGGTAGGAATGGTCATTTACTTGGCTTCCAGGAAATGGATTGAGGGGACAAGGCTCGGGTGGAAACATGCCAGGCACCAGTCCTTATCCTTGCTGCTTTTCTTCTGGTGTTGGCTGCTACTCTGCTCTGGGATCAGGTAACCCAGGTACCTCAGATAAGTATTCCAGGTAGCAAAGGGTCCTTCCACCCCCTGTTGCCCTTGTGCCTTTGTACTGTGCAGCACACTGGTGGTGCCAAGCCCACCATAGGGACAGTGGGATGCTGTGCACTGGGACTCACAGCCAGCCCACAGAAGTGGCAGGGGGTCATGATGCAATCATCACCCAAAGATCATTCAGTGACAAGCTGAGGGCCCACAAGGGCCAGCCAGGCAGGCAGGGTGCCTGCTGCAGAGTCATGCTGCCCCAGGCCCACAGTGCGGCTGAGTTGGGCTGTGTGTGGCTTGGCCAGCCAGCACAGCAAGCAGTTGTTCATGCTGTTCAGTCATCCTTTTGCTCTGTAGACATGCATCTCCTGCAAGGATGTCCCTGCTGAGACGCTCTATGATGTGCTGCACGATACCCATTACCGCAAGAAGTGGGACTCAAACATGATTGAGACCTATGACATCGGGCGCCTGACTGTCAACGCTGATGTGGGGTACTATTCCTGTGAGCATCCCTGCGCTCCGAGGTGCCCCTGGGTCCCCTCCAACCCTGCACCCACGCATGGGTATGCAGGCCCATGAGGGCAGCAGATTCAGGTGGTAATAGGATCTTTCTACAGGGAAGTGCCCAAGTCCTCTGAAGAACAGAGATTTTGTCACCCTGCGCTCCTGGCTGCCCCTGGGCAATGATTATATAATCATCAATTACAGCGTCAAGCATCCGGTGAGTCTCTAGCCGGCACAACCCTGTGCAGGGACACTGGAGCCAAGAGACCAGGCACAAAGCACAGGGCTKGGCAGTGGCTCCAAGCAGACTCTGAGGTGTGTTGCATCTCTCCACAGAAATACCCACCCCGGAAGGATTTTGTGAGAGCTGTGTCCTTGCAGACAGGCTACCTGATTAAGGCGAATGGCACCAGTGCCTGCATCCTCTATTACCTTACCCAGGTGGATCCTCGAGGTGCGTGCCAGCATAAGGGGAGGTGCAGCAGACATGTTCTTAAGACTAGGCACCTACCTAGCCTGGTCCTGCTGTCCTCCCASAGTTCACTCACTGGTACCTCCATCACCCTGAGGGCGTGACCTGGGCCAGAAGGGCCCTGGGAAGGAGGAACAACCCAGGGCAGAAGGGGATGCCTCCCAGGCATAGTGTGGGGCAACTGTCATCAGCCCAAGGGGCTTGGCAGCTCAGGATGAGACTGGGTGCTGCAGCATGTGCAGGGGCTGCATCAGGGAGAGGCCCTACCAGCCTCACTAGTGGACACTGCCACTGCAGCTCTGTCCAGCATCAGATGGGACCTGGCACCTTAGTCAAGTGCTGCTACTGGATCAGTGCATTGG
This sequence comes from Rhea americana, assembly GCF_003343005.1. Lineage (NCBI taxonomy): Eukaryota > Metazoa > Chordata > Aves > Rheiformes > Rheidae > Rhea > Rhea americana. Next base: position 1,022,006 of record NW_028186384.1, read on the forward strand.
CAGAGATTTTAGAGGTTCATGATATCTCCTCCTGGGGGCTGGCCCTGGTCATCTCAGTAACTGGGCTTTGGGCTCTTGCAGGGTCGCTGCCAAAGTGGGTGGTGAACCGTGTCTCCCAGTTTGTGGCACCCAAGGTAAGCAAAGCGTGTGACCTGCAGTGGGCAGAAGAAGGGGACTCTGTGTGAAGGTGACAAAACTCTTGGCCAGTCTTTGGAGACCCTCTGACTATCAGTCATGAGGACAGTCAGCCCACAAGGTGCCAGCAGCTCATGCCRGGTGTCCATGCCACTTCCCGGCCTTCCCAGGCAGGGCAGGCTGTGCTCAGCCCCTTTTCTAAGGCATGCCAGGGGCACCAGCATCACAGGCTCAGGATCAGCCTCACACCGGGCCCTGTAGGGTTGTAAGCTCTCAGTCCTGCTCCCCTCTGCCCCAGYCCATGCCCAGCCCTGTCCACAATAAGGTGATGAGTTTCCCTGAAGCAGCCCATTAGGCAGAGGAGAGTGGGTACTGGGTGATCAGAGGAGTTACAGAGCATGCTACTGGGCATACAACTGGGACTCAGGAACCTAAGTGGTCTAAACCAGCACCCCTATCCTCTGCCCAGCACCCTAGAAGAGTGAGAGGCAGGCGAGCTGGAAATTGTACCTATAGACTGGGCAGGTTGCATCCCTGTTGGAGGCTTGGGGCACCTGGTGTGAGTGGAGCGGGTACAGGTAACCTGCTGGGGGGAGGGAGGGGCTGTGACAGGCTGAACCTGCTTTACCCACAGGCCATGAAGAAAATTTACAAGGCAGGGCTGAAGTATCCAGAGTGGAAACACAAGCACGACCCCGAGTACAAGCCCTGGGTGTACCCGGAGCAGAACACATTGCCCAGTGTCAGCCTGGACGAGCTGTCGGTGCAGCATGCTGACTCACTGGAGAACATCGATGAGACTGGCTTGCCTGAGGACCCCCTGAACATGAGTGACCATGAGGCCTGAGCCCTCACTGGTGGCCCAGGGCATGGGCCAATGCCTATCTGCACCCATGGGGGCTTGGCTGTTCTCTGGGCTCCTATCATCTCTTTCCTCCCCCACTCCTTTGTTGTAGATCCTCCCTACCCCAGGCAGCAGGATGCTGACCCTGGGGCACTGAGCCCCTGCCCATGGGAGCCTGCAGTTTGAGTGCTGGAAAGAAGGTGGAAGAACATCCTGGTCCCCCTCTGCCAGGACTGTGGTGGTCCACAGAAAAGTCCTCGTGCAAGTGACAGAGCTGGCTAAGGGAGTGAGTGCCCTGAGGAGAGGCTGGGCACTCTGTGAGAGAGAGAAGGAGCCTTTCTGCCACTTGGATATCCCTTTGCTGCTGTAAGACCTTCTGGCTTGTCCCTGGTGTCTCTCAAAGGTCCAGAACTGGATGGTCTACAGGTGAACCTGGGCTTCTGCCCAGGCTTTACAGTAGCACAGGGATGGCATAGGGTCTGGACAGATCCCCTCCGRCCTGGGGTCCTGCTCTGCCAGCCCTACATACAGACTGGCTGCACTCTAGCCTACCAAGTCCCCCATAGTCCCTATGACCACTGTCTCTGGGACCACCCCCCTAAACCTCTCCTGCATGTCAGGCTTATGTCCAAGGGCAGACTCCAGCTTAGCTATGTCTGGGACCCCTTCATTGAGTGGTGTTGTGAGGGCTTTGACTGCCTCTGTTCACAATCCCTTGCATACCTCTCTCCTGTTTGCTACTGCTATGGTTTCTAGCAGAACAATAAAGGGATCGGTGTGTGTGCGTGAGAGCTTTGAGTTGACAGGTGTAGGATGGCACTTGGCTGACAAGGCAGCAAGCCACCTGACATTCCCCTCCAGGTATGCCCTGATGTTCTTCTTGGTGCAGAGTCCCGGATGAGATGGCTAGGATGGTGTTAGCCCAAGCCATGACTCAATGGTGAAAAGGGGTGGAAGGGGGCATTGAAGTGAATGGTACTGTCTTATCCAGTGAAGGATGGACCAGAGCAGTGCTAGGCTGTGCCTGGGAGTGGCCAGAGTGGCAGGTGTCTCTAGGAGCTTGGGAACAGTGGCAGCATGGGAGCTGAGAGAAGTTCCTGTGGTCCCTGCTGCATAGTGGATGCAGCCATATTTTCCTGCTCATCTCAGGACTGTGCCATTCACACTGGAAGCCACTGGACATGCTCCAAATGCTGTTGGAGGAGCCCATCTGCCCTGGCTTGGCTTGGAGCTGGCTCTATGTCACTTCTCCTGCATTCAAGTACCACGGGATGTGCTACTGCCTGCATCCAGTTCCCCTCTGCACCATCAGAGATTAATACTGTCCCCAGTCTTGCTGGAGTAAAACCCCTATGCTGTGATGGGCACAGAAGGGCCTCCCAAGAATACAAGAACAGAGTGAGGCCTCAGATCACAACTCAAAGTAAACCTTATCCACAGCAGTGAGCTCTGTGAGAACATCCTGGAGGACAAATGCCACCTAGGAATGCCATGCCAAGGAACTAGAGTGTAAAGTAGGCTGGAAGCAGTCCCTTAAACTATGAACTCAGGCTACAGTAAGGTATAGGGTGATGGAGCCTGAGCTTCCCATACCTGTTACTTCCTGAGCAGATGAGAGCCAGATGTTTAATTGWTGTATCATGTCTGCGGTTTGTGGTCATGATGATTTTATTTTTTTTAGAATAGGAGACCTCTGTAACAGGTCAGAGGGACCCGCTCGGCTGCCCGAGGATCAGAAGCTTGCTCTTACTCTGATCTGAAATCTGGGTCCTGCTGATGCATCCAGCTGGGCCATGTACCCTTTGAGCCTCCTGCAACCATGTGTTGCTGGTTTCAAACCAGTTCAGTGAGAGCAGCCAGACACACCACTGCACATTTGTGAACCTCCCTGTGTGCACGCACGCACATGCGGGATGTGGGCCTATGCACGAGTGTGAGTGAGACTGTGCACATGCAGGCACTGTGCCTCTATCTATGCATATGTGTGGGTGGCTGGCCATGTGGGCACAAGGCAGCTTCCGTTGGACAACAGGAAGTTATTCTAGGTGGATATCACTGAGGAAATGAGCTGATAAATGCTGGATTCTCCATCCTCTCATTTGCTCCATGCTCCAAGGCTGGGTACAGCTGCTAGATTTCTGCCTTGGACAATTTTAAGCCTGATCTATCCTGGCTAATAAAAAAGAAGAGAGCTGTCGCTGCTGATGGCACTCACCTAAAGACCTGCACAGCAAGGGTTAGGGTTAAGATTAGAGGACATGGTCAGGATGTGAGAGCTGCTCTCACAGCCACATCTCTGCATAGGCGGTCATGAGGCCAGCAAGCTGTTACTCTTTCCAGTGAAGGTAAGTTGTCCTATGAGCTGGGCTAACTCATCAGTAGTCCCTAGAGCATGCAAGCTGACCTGACTTTTGTGGTCCCGTGGCTGCATGGCCTTGGAGCTCAGCTGGATGCACTGAGGAACCSTTCCTTGGAATCCTCACCCTCCACTTGCAGGTCTCCACCAATAACCAGGACTTTTGTGGCTCTTCTGACCACCCCAGCCTCATGCTTCCTGGTCACCCCTACACCTCACAGCCTTCMCACAAGCTGCAAGTGCTGCTGCCCCATACTTGCTGCCAGCATATCTTGTACTGCCACCCTTCTCCCGAGCTTGCCGGGAGACCCCACAGAAGTCTAGGCACAGATGCTCACTGTCCTCGTTTAGCCACCCTGTTACATCCTGTATGTCCCCTACACAGCTGCGGGTGGACATCACGTGTGTATATCTCTCTGCAGAGAGTGCTGAGTGAGGACAGAGGAGAGCCTCGCCATCAGGACAGCCAGCTCTCACAGTCTGCAGCAGGTCCAGCCACAGCAGGCAGAGCAGGGGTGAGAAGCTATTCTACGGAGAAAACACTGAGAAGGACCAAGGAGAGCAGATGTACAGGCTTCCATCTTGCAACAAATAAAGCACAGAGGGCCCTTTTTCGTGGGGAGGATAGCAGTCCCACAGATGTCCCTCCAAGAGAGGCAAAGAGCCCATAATGCTCCCACTGTGTYGTCACATGGAGGGTATCTCACAGCATGTAGGCACTGGCATGATTTTACCCTGGTTCATATTCTGTCAGCTCAAGTAGTAGCTTTTAGCAATGCCACCTTTTTTTATCATGAATGTCATGAAAGGAAGCATCACACTGTGCAACGTCCTAGCCCCAAGTCTGCCCCAAAAACTTTCCAGTATTTGTGGCAGGGGCGCACAGGAGACCACAGCTATGACAACCACTGTAGCTGGAGCAAGAACATGAAGCACCTCYGGCTGCTCCCTTGATGCAACAGAGCCCATTAGCACCCCGACCCCGCAGTGTGCTGGGGTGAAGATCACAGCACAGCCTTTCAGTGCTGCTTGAGACAGCATTTTCTCCCCTGTTCCCCCAATGTGTCTTTTCAATAATCAGGCTGCAGCTTTTCCTGTAGGGCGATTTTTCAGCCAGCCCTAAGCAGGCGTCAGGAGCTGCCATTTGAMCACAGAAGCCAGGCAGAGCTGGAGAATCCCTCCTCGTTAGGGAGCCACAGTGAAGGCTGCGCCAAGGTGCCTGTGTTGGTGATGCTTCAGTCCAGCCTATTGCCCAGCACATCCCAGCTGATAGTGGCACCAGGGCATACGGGGAGGGCCGGGGCTGCTGGTGTAGCAGGGGCACTGACCTGTGCTACAATATGCAGAGCTCCTGGTGSCCAGCATCTTCCTGGCCAGAGGGCTGGGCAATACCCATGGGGCTGGACAAAGGGGGCCACCATGAACCCCAGGGGGGCAGGGAGACCAAGAGTGGCATTTTCTTACTAAATGATGTGCCACTGCTGGGTTTCCTGTGGCACAAACAGGAAGGGGGCCATGTGCTGGCGTCTCTCGAGCACCTGAGCTATGGAGCAAGCAGGACACCAGGGAGGGTGTGGGAGGACATGAGATCCCTTCGGTGCACTCACAGGGATGCTGGGGGAGCTGGTGGCCCATGRCCCAGTTGGGTGAGGGCTGGGTGAGTGGGGCTGCAGCCCTGCATGAGATCCCAGCTGGACAGCTTTTCCTGTTTGGCTCCAAGCAGAGAGGAGCCGCCCTGCGGTGCAGAGATTGGAAAGGAAACAGGAAGCTGGTGCTGGACAAGAGATTAGCCTGGAGGGGAGTGATGTCAGCCGGGCCCGACGGATGGGGGAAGGGGGAGTGTGATGTGGGTTCCCCCCCCCGACACCCCTCATCCTGCCCACACACATCGCTACTGCTCCAATGTCCCCCGGCATAGCTCTGAACCTCCCAGACCGATAGTGCCTTGAGTGTCTAGCAACAAAAGGATCCCAGCTAAGGGAGAATCCGCACCCTCTTCCTCAGGCAAACAGCGCTGGGCTCCTTCTGCAGCCACAGCTGCTATAAAAGGGCCATGGCTCCATTAGGACTCTCCTAGTTTGTAGGTGACATCTCCTGAGCTCACAGACAGGTTTCAGGCAGTACTCTCATCACCACCACCCGTGCCAGGAATACGGGCCCAGCAAGAAGCCCCTGAGGAGCCTGCCTTATCTCACAGACTGGCCTTCAGCAGGGCTSTTTCCAGCCCTTCCCAGCATCTTCACAAAGCCACATTCCCCAGCTTGAAGGGTGTTTTCTGATCCTGCCCTCTGCCTGGGAGCAGGTGAGACCTTCCTGTGGTAAACATTATCAAAAGTACAAGGAATGGTGGGTCTTGCTGCCTCAATCTGAGGAGGTTAGCGTCTAAATATAGACTTCATTAGCAGGTTGGCAGGTGCCAAAAAGATAACTGGAGCCCTTGAAACCTGCGCCATAGAAAGCAGGCCGACAGGAAGCTCTCAGGAAACTACCCAGCCACAACACACAAATATCACGGCTGTCAGCACCCTGCAGGTGCCCTGATGCTCTTTTTTGCACAGCGTGTGCAGCAACCCAGCCCACGCTCCCTACTCCCCTCCAGAACAGCCCCATGCCGATGAGGATGTGCGCCTGTCAGCTGTCTTGAGGAAGGTCCCTGTGGTATGGGGATGCCCCTAGTCCTTCCGTTTGGCCTTTTCTCCTGGCTAGCTCAGGGAAGGGACAGCCCCTGGTGGGAACTGAGCACCAGGGCTTGGCACAGTTGCTTCAGCAGCACTTTAGGGGGAATTAGTCTTAATTCTAGCTCTTAGGTGACTGTTGAGGATGAAGGAAGCAGGAGAGAAGGTTYGGGCTGCGCCAAGCCCACCAACAGCTGTTGGGATGTGGGTTTTGGGGCTGAACCCTGCTCCCAGCTGTGCCAGGCTACCAGACAGGGGTAGGACTTGCAGCTGTGAGGATGTCCCAGCATCTCCCTCCTGCCTCTGGGCGATGTTTCCTATCTCTGCACTCTACCTCTGCTCTCCTGGCACACAGGAAGGCAGCATTGTTACTGGCAGCAGGTTATACTGGAGTTGTTGAGATGCTGTAAGATGATTGGTGGCAGTATTCCAGGGCCTGGCCCTATGCAAGAGGTACCAGGGATGGACAGTGCTTGGCTGGCTCTAATGCCTTTGGAAAGGTGGGATGGAAACTATGGCATTTCAGCTGCCACCAGCACTACTGGCATCCTTTGCTCTGTCCTTCCAGCCACGCACACCATAGATGTCAGCAAACTTTCCATGAGTGGCAATGATTGCATTTAGCAAAACAGATGTGGCTTCCTTAAAGAGGCAGAGGTGGGAGCCTGGCAGGATGGCATGGCTCTGGTGCTTGCCCAGCACTGGCACAAGCCCTGAGGGTCCCTATGCACTACACTACTTTCCACCCTGGGGCGGGGGGTGGGAGGGAAGGGGTTGTGGGGCTACCTGTGCCATCTCCACCCCAGGGACATGTCTTCCCCAGATGGAGTGACTGGAGGGGAAAAGGAGGAAGGCAAAAGCTGTACTGGGCCCTAGCTGAGTTCTACTTCTGCTTTGTTCAAAGTAGAAACAAGCCCGTGATAAGCAGAAGCTGTGTTTCCACACCTAGCCACATGCACAGAGACTTGTATGCAGCAGCCCTCTCATACCAGAGGCTCCCACTACTCCTAGCCCGCTGCAGTGATGTTTCAGGGGATTGTTGGTGCAGAGCAGGRAGAGATGGGCCCGAGTTGCAGCCCTGGGTCTCTGGGGGCCTGGGCCCTCAAAGGCCATGGGGTAATTATCAGTCTTGCATTCAGGAGCAGAGAAGGGCTGAAGGGCGTGAGATATTGACCTTGGACATCCTCTGCATGCTCCTCACCCTGTGGGCAAGGTTGAGTAACAGCGGAGCTGGAGTAACCACCAGTCTGTGCAGGGCCCTTGCGAAAAGGGCTGTATTAAAGGCAGCTGGGTGGGCCAGTGATGAAAGCACTGTCTCCTTGCAGGACCGTGGCCCTGGTCTCCCMAAACCTGTGCTGGGGCAGATCAGCTCATCCCTAACAACAGGAGCTCTTGCCTCCGTTATGCCATGGAGCACAGCTTTGGGCAAGCTATTGTACTTTGGGAGTCACATCAGGACCAGCAGTCCCTGAGCACCCATTACTGCTTGGGTCTGCAAAGAGTAGGAGGGCCAATGGGAGCTCGGGGGCTCAGGAGGGACCCCTCTTTGCTGTGGGGGGCAAAGCCACCTCCCTGCACTGTGTCTGTCAGAAAGGAAGCTGCCAGCTCTACTCCTGGGGCTACGAGGCCGTGGGTGCATCACTCCTGGCCACTGCTACCTGAGYAACACTGTGGGACTCAAGGGAGTCTCACCCCATGCGAAATCAGCTGAAGTGCCCTGTGCAGCCCAGCATGGATGCTGGTAACCCACATCAGATGCTTGCCTGCAGCACTCCCTGGCCTGCCAGCTTGGCTGTGGCAGCAGTCACAGAATCACAGAATAGTTGAGGTTGGAAGGGACCTCTGGAGATCATTTAGTTCAACCCACCCWACTCATGCAGGGTCACCTAGAGCACATTGCACAGGATTGTGTCCAGGTGAGTTTTAAATATCTCCAGAGAAGGAGGCTCCACAGCCTCAGTCACTGCAGCAGAGCCCAGGGCCCACACTCACAGCTGCTGCTGCAATCCTAGCCCTCCATGTCTCGCTCCGCTTCCCTTTCAACATGGGGCACCTGGAGCTGGTTGAGGTGCTTCACCCACAGCATCCCAGGAGCAGGTTATTTTACAGATTCCCAACAATTCACCCTGCCAACCCCAGTGCCAGTCCTCCTGCTTCTCATCATTGGCATGAATAAGGAGATCTAGCCTGTTTCTCCAATTTGGCCAGATCYTTATGCTGCTGTCCCAGCACCTGCACCCTGCCCTGCCCTGGACTATTGCAGACATAGTAAATATCTCCATTAGCCCATGGGCTAGTGATGAAAATAGCAGATAGAGCTGGATGCACTTGGGAACATCAAAAATCTCCCTCAGTAGCCAAATCTTGCACTTTGAGTCTTGGGGCAGCCAGGTATCCCCATGGCAATGCAACAGGACACATTTGAGGGCTTGCAAGAAGTGGATGGGAGAGCACTGGGAAGGTGAGAGAGGATGGAGAGTGAGGGAAAGCACCTGAAGGAAGGCAGAGCCTGGCAGAGGTGCAGGACCCGGGGCAGCCAGAGCAGGGGCCAAACGCAGCACAGAGATAGTGCTGGGGAAGGGGCAGGACGAGAGGGTGGGGACAAGGATGGGGCCCGGAGGGTTGGCCTAGAGGAGGGACCAGCAGTGGGAGGCGCAGGCTGGGTGTCTGAAGTCGGTCGGTAGTTCCTGTAGGGCTGCCTTCTTGTGCCCGGGAGCGGAGCCCTATGCCCAGCAGGGACATACTGGCATCACCCTGGAGCCCAGAGCAAGGCAGCGTGGAGCCTGCAGCAGCATTTCCATGATGCTGCTCTGCTGGAGCTGGCCCCGGGGGCCATGGACTACACTGCAGGGCGAGAGGTGAGGGAGCACCCCAAGGATGGCAGGGGGACCGGCAGGCTCGGGGGTGAGGGCTCTGTGGGAGGGGCAGGGGTCAGGGCAGTCCATGCCCACTGCCAGCGACCACACTGGCTTGTTTGCCTGGGTGGACAGGGGACAGGCAGGGACAGGGACAAATTCCACTTTCCTATGCAAGTGTCACTGCTTGCAGGGCACAGTCAGACTGCCCCAAAGGGCCACACCACAGCTCGGAGTCTGTCCCAGCCCTGATGCCTGGACACGGAGAGCTCTCGGGAGCCTGCTCCTGCTGGGAGACTGCCTCGTGAAGCTCTGGGTAGGGCAGGCAGTGGGTAAAACCGGCCAGAGATCACTAAGGTCGATACAGGCTCAAGAAAGGGGGAAATTGCCCCATTTCAGTGCCAGATGGTCAGATTGAAGTCTGGCCCTTTAACCCCGCGGCAGAAACACCTAGCCAAGTCCAGCATGGGACATCTGCCCCCGCTCCCCCCCCCCACCCCAGACCTTTCCTACAACTAGGTCCTACAACAACAGGCAGCTTTCCAGCTGTGATGTCCCCATCTCCTGCTCTCCTGGCTTCTCAGTCAGCTCCTGCCATGATTGCCCTTCTTCACCACATGCTGGTGTGCAGCCGCTTGCCCCACTGCGACCCCCAACATACACGCACACACACACACACAGCCGCAGGGTTCGCCACAAGCACCGCACGTACCCCACACCCAGCAATAGGCAGGCGTGTGAGTGTGCTCCCGCAGAGCCTCAGTGTTCACGCGTGCTTGCCTGGCACCATGCTCCCATGCACTTCCACATGCTCCCATGGTCACCACCTCCTCCTCTCACACGCCAGCCTACTCACACTTCCCTACATGCTGCACACGCAACACCTACCCGCTGCCTGCACCAGCACAAGCAGCAACCAGTGCCAGGCAGATACACACGCGTGTGCAGAAGCATGCACGTTCCTGCAGCATCCAGCCTGACTGGGCTCCCCCTCAGCAGGCTGGGATGTGGCTCCCGCGGGAGGGGGAAGGGGATGCGTGGGAGAAGGCAGGCAGCAGGAAGGAAGCCTGCACMGAACAATAGAGGGAAATGGAGGAACTGGAAAAAGACCCAGTGGCAGCACAGTCAGCACAGATGGTTTGGTACGAAGCAGCGTGATTCATGGGAAAAGGCACTCAGTGCTCCGCAGACAGCCTGCAGCTCTGTCCGGGGGCTGCAGGAGCTGTGCCGGCCAGGACTTCTGGGATGCGGGTCCTCCGCRGAGTGGGGCACTGCGCTGAGCCCGCAGCACTGCCCCCGCCATGAGGAGCCCCCCCAGCTCCTCCGGCCATCTCAACCCTCAGGTGGTGGCGAGCAGCGCGGGAGCCCCCAGGGTGGGCTGCGGCTGGGCGCCGGGGCCAGCCTGGCTCTCTGTGGGAGGCTGTCCCCCTCAGCCTGCCTCTGAGTCATGCTGACCTCTCCCATGCCCTCACCAGCAGTTAGAAAGATTATGGTCTGGCCCTTCCGGCAGCAGAGCCCTCCCCGAGCTGGCCCCTGCATCGAAGATCATCCCCTGGGAGGGGCCCAGCTGCAAAGCAGTTAGCTGCCTCCAGCAGCCCCCCTCCACCAGGATGCGGCAGGGAGCCTGGCTGCACCCCCGGCTGCGTCGCGCTCCCGTCCTCCRAGCTCGGGAGCTCAGCAGAGCCTGGGCTCGCCTCTGCGCAGCCAGGGATGCCACCGCRTGGCACTGGCTTGCTCTCTGAGAGTGGGAAGCCCGTGCCTGTGCAAGGCCCTCGCAGCCCGCAGGAGGACTGGTTTCTGTCTAGGCTTGGGTCACAACCTCCCTGACAAAGTGGAGTCAGGATCCAGCAGCTCTGGGGAGGGGCAGAGAGGTTTTGGGCTGAGAAACAACAGGATGTGTTCATAATGCCTGGCTTCTCCGTTTGGGAGGTGAGCGGCTCTGAGCAGCTCTGGGGGTAGAGGCAAGGCTGGTGTGGGTGAGCAAGGAGGGCTCTGACAGCATCCCACACTCCCACCGATGGGAGTCAGGCTGACAGCTTGGACTCATTGGTTGCTTCATGGCAGCTGAGACCCCATTCTCTCGTCCTGCTGCCTCCTCACCTCTTTTCTCTCTTCCTTCCACAGATGATGGACTGAGCACCCGTTGCAGAGGGACCCAGGGCCATGAGCTTCCAGTACAGTCCTGACTCTGATATTGCTGATTGGCTGGCCAGCATCCACTTGGAGAGGTACCAGGATGTTTTTAAACAGCATGGGTACCATGTGGCCAGAGATGCCACCTTACTGGATGGTGAGGACCTACAGCAGATTGGCATCACCGCCACTGGGCACCGCAAAAGGATCCTGAACCTGGTGCAGCAGACACAGCTGCTCGGGCAGCCTCTGAGGAAACCTGCAGCAAGAGATGCCCATCCTCAAGCTGCTGCATGCATGGARGCCCTGGATGTGGCCCAAAGGCCCCAGATAGGTGAGGATGCCATGAAAGGAGTGCTGGGAGGGGCTACTGACGTCTCTGAGATGCAGCAGCGTGCTGCTGAGCCCAACCACACATCCCCTCTGGAGAAGGATCCTGCTCCACCCCTTGTCAGGCCAGTTCCCAAGCCAAGGACAGTCTTCCATCGCTCAAAGCCAGAGCAGGGCTTGGCACCCACACCAGCAGCACGGAGCACAGTGCTAACACAAAGCCTGGACAGTGACAGGACTCCTGGGGCATTTGTGGTACTGGAGGGGTTTGTGCCAGGGGAGAGCTCTACAGATCTGGAGAGCCCAGAGGCCAGGCCAAAGCAGCAGACTAGTCCAAGAGCAAACACTACCATGGGTATAGGAGCATCCCGGTCAGCAACGCGGGAGAGCTCTCGGGAGGAGAAAAGACTCCCTGCATCTGTGGATCATGGACAAACCCTGGAAACCTCAGAAAAACCCTCCTCGTCTGTCCCATCTGTGCCACCACGGCTCGGCCACAGGATCACAGCACCCGAGTCCAGCCCAGCAAGCTTGCCAGAGGGTCGCCCCACATCTGACCCTTCCCTGCCTGCTGTGGCCACCTCAGCCAAGACAGATGTTTTGCCATACCCTGGGGCACCTTCACAGCTGGGTTCAGGGCAGGGCAGGCTGGAGATGGTATCCAACATCATCTATGAAGGACTCAAGCCATCTTTGGCACCTACTGAGGACCCAAGAGGGGAGAATGGTCCCCAGGACCGGACTCTCACTGAGCCACCAGGGCCATCCCTGCAGGAGCTGACCTACCTGGTCAACAAGCCTGAGTAAGTAGATGCTTTTCCTTGCCCTGAGGTACAAAACGGGGTGCAGGTCAGCCAGAGTTGGATGCAAAGAGCAGGGCTGGGGTTCTAGAAAGCGCACACGTCCCCTGGGTCACTCATCACCCATACTGTCTACAGCCACAACTAGGCTCCTGGGGGCCTCCATCCCACACCAGGCCCTGTCTGCCTCTGGATGCTAACAAAGCCTCTTTCACTATACTCCCCACTTGTTTCCTGTGTTCTGCACAGAGAGGTGAGGAGGGAAATGTGTCCTGCAGGCAGCTAGATTCCTTGTAGTTTGAGCATCCCTGGACCCTTGAGGGCTCATGCTAAGCCACTGCTGCCACTTCTCAGCACTCAGTCTGGGGCTTCCTGAAAGGTGTGGGTAAGGCTGAGGGCTCGGGCTGACTCGCCCTGGGGCCAACAMAGGAGCAATTAGAGGGGACGGAGGGGGTTGTGCTGGGATGGGAAATGCCTGTGGGCCTCTGGAGACACAGCCTAGCTGTTTCCAGACAGGAGCAGTTCTCAGGGGAAGGGGAGCAGGGATGGTGCTGGGAATATGGAGAAAATGATGCACATCCTTGGAGACAAAGCTGGGCTGAGCCCTCATCAGATGCAGCCTCTGACCTGTATAAACCAGATAGGAAAATGAAGTGGAAAAAAAAAACATCAGCTATCCTGAGGTCCCACCAGACTCTCCACCCTGTCTCAGCTCAGCACAGGCAACCACATCTGCAGTAACCCATCTCTACTCTTCCAGGAGCCCTGGCTGGTCTGCCGCAGGCCTGCCCCCTGTCCCACAGAGACCGGCCACAAAGCCAGGTGAGAGCCCCCAGGCCTTGAGTGTGTGCAGTGGGGCCCTCAGTGGGTGGGGTCCCCTTGGGAGGTCGGAGAGGGGGGCATCCATCCTGGTCCTGCCCTGTGCTCCTTCCTCGCTCCAAGGCAGGGCCCGGCCTTACCTGTGTTTGGGCAGGCATCACTGCTTTGYCAGTCGGCATACCCTGGATGCATGGGGTGCACCAAGGCAGGCTCAGGGATAAGTCCCCCTCCAGAGCTCTATGGTCCTGGCTGGTAGCTGCTTTGCAGTGGGCACCACTGACAGCTGTTTCTCTGCCCACAGACATCGGTGAGCAGCCCATCAACCCCTACAGCGAGTCCATCTTTGGGCATGAGGTCCCTGCCCGGGAACAGAAGGTGAGACAAGGCCTCTGGGGCTGCTGGTGRCTCCTGCTATGGGTCAGAGTGCTGTAGGAGAGACTCTGTGTGCCGCCAGCAACTGCAAACCAGAGAGCCCCAACTAGTGAGACTGCAGTATCTGTCCGGGGGGATGCTGGCTGGGCGCCCTGCTCAGTCAGTATGGCAGGCAGGCTGAGGAGGCCTAGAATGGGAGATGGCAGAAGGGAGAGGATATTTGAATGATATCTCCTTCCAGGGCATGGGCATCCCTTCCAGGCAGTCCTGCGAGGGAGGGGCAGAGCTGGAGCTGGAGAGAGAAGCGTGCAGGTAGGCATCTCCTTTCTGCTTTGGGGGCTCCCTCCTCTGGGGTGCAGAGACCAGGCCTGCCTCCAGGGTCTGTGGTTTGCAAGTGGGGGACATAAGACATATCTGAGGATGGTCCAAGTCCTGAGAGGTGTCTGAGGGTCCTTCCCCGACACAGATTCGCAAGGTAAAGACTGAATTGGCCATCTCTGGAGAAGAGCTGTTGTCTTGCCCAGAGAGGAGAGGGAGCAGCGCTCGTTGGCAGCTCTCAGTGGGATGGTGTTCACTCCAGGTGCCATTAAACCGCTTGTTGGTAGCAGCATGCTGTCCAACAACTGTCAGGAAGGAGAGACAGCTTGGATGTTGGGTCAGTGCTAGGTGGCACTGGACATCCACATTCTGAGTGGAACCTGGCTTTGACTGCAGGGAGCAAGGAAACACTACAGGGGCCTGCCAAGGGATGGGGATCAGAGTGCTTCCTGAAGCCAGCTCAGGAACAGGAGGGCTCCGAGCTTTTGCCAGGGAGATACCCAATCCCCAGACTCTAGAGCAGCAAGTCTGTGCTTGCTGCTGCACCATCCTGTGGGTAATGGCACTGAGACAGCTTTGCTGAAGTTTTTAACTAAGTTAATAAGGTTTGGGGGTTTCTCCTTTGCCCGGGCCAGCAGTGAACTGGGTTCTCCTGGTCCTGACAATTGCAGTAATTTAGATTCTACTCAGATTTGATCAGTCTGATCTTTAGAGATGAAGATGTTTTACCTTCATGTTGAAAAGCCTGAATTAAGACTTCCCTGCCTGGGGAGTCATTCAGCTGCCTGCATTGCTCAGTAAGCCATTCACTGCTGAAAGAGCAGCTAGACCAAGCAGATAGGAGGAGATGCCTTTCTCCTCCACTGAGGTTGTGAGAGCATCTTTAAAATTCTTTTGAAATGTACTTTCCATGACTCCTGATAGCATCTGAGAAAGAGGAAGGAAAGCTGCTCTTCCCATTTAGAAAGGGGAGGGTTCCTTTTCCTGTGTTACTTAGAAGAAGGCAAGTTGCAGTTCTGTGTCCTTCCCCTCTCCCTGTGTCCTTGCCAGGCTGGTGTGTCCTTCTCTCCCTGCATTTCAGGCTTCAGTGTAGGTCAGTTCCCTATTCTCCTGCTTTGGATGTAGGTCACTGCACTGTGGCCTGATGCAGTGTCATGGTGAGCCCAGACGTTGTAGCAGATCAGAATTAGCACAGTRCACAAGAATGAGAATTGCAAATAGCTGTGAACAGGAATTTTGCAGGCAGAAATACTGAAATCTGCTACGGGCCTCTGAACCTACAGTTCACCTCATCCCAGAGTAGGGCTGGACATCAGCCCATTGCTCATGGTGCCCATCCAGCAGCCTTCATGGAGCTGCGATCCCAAGCTGGCACCCCAAGTCATGCCTTCATGTGGAGGCAAGATGGGGAAGGTGCCATCTTGGCTGTGTGGTCTCCCAGGCTGCATTGCTGCTTGTCCCACAGCCCTGCCCAGCACCCAGCACTCTTCCTCAGCCACACACTCACCTGCTCAGTGCTGGGGGCTAGTAATGGTACCGAGGCATTGGCCAGGCACTTGTGGCTCTAACAACACCTCCTAAGCTCTCCACAGAGTGTCTGCAGCCTGGATTCACTAAGAAGAGACAGGATGTGGCCATTAGAAGGGTGCCAGAAGCTGTTCACAGTTTTTTTTTCTCCCAGCCTGAGCTCTAAATAAGGCTGAGAGAGGGATGCAGAGGGTTGAACAACAGAAAGAAAAGCCTTTGAGTATCTTTTGCCCTGTCGTCCCAGACCGCATTGGCCAGCCATCTATTATCCTTCCATTTCTCACCAACTGGTGCAATGCTTTCCTCCCCAGACTGGCCCCAATGGTCTGGTCATGGCCAGTTCTTTATCCTGCTCCCCAGTACCTGGCACCCTGCCCAGCACCAGACCATTGTGGACACAATTAGCATCTCCTCTAGCCCATCAACCAGTTCGTTAAGGGAAATATGTCCTAATCTCAAAGCTCAGAGAGGCCCTCAAACCCCTTTGGCACAGCATCTGCTTCTCAACCTAGACAACTCCTCTGGGCAGTGGTCACAGTGTGAGAGCTGCCTTGTTCAAGGGCCAGGTGTGCAGCTCCAACACCAAGCAGACAGCCTGGGTGCCTGAGCTGCCAGGAGACTGCTCTCCAGTGAGAGAGATGCCCTGAGTTTCTCTCACTGGAGAAAAGGAGACACTGGTCATCACTGACAGGTTGCTACTTATCTCTCTTTTATCCTCCAGGTCCCCAAAAGTAAGTCAGTTATTTAGCCCATAACTTTCAGTTGAGGTAACTAGACCCATTCCTGGCTCCTTGTTGCCCCTACCACCATCCTATGCCCTTCTTTCAATCCTGGATTCTCCATCTTCCACCACTTCTCCTGTGTGACTGCTCAGAGACTTAGGCTGCCTCTGCCCCAACTCAGTGCATCTTAGGCAAATTTCCCCAGGCTCTGCTCTCCTGGAAATACCTCATGTAGTCAATGACTTCCCCTCTCCTTGCACAAGGGACTTGCCTGGCTCTAAGGCTAGTTATCTTCACTGCCTGACACCAGCTGGAAATGGAGAGAACTTGGCCTTTGTGGCCTCAATGTCTGGTAGCCCTCTCGAGCACCTTGTCTTCCAGGGCAGAGCTGGGGGATGGCTTCTGTCCCAGTAAGCTCCATCTACCTTGATCCCTGGCATGTTGAGAGACCCTGTTCCTGCAAAGTTGTGCATTCTGCTTGTCCCAGTCAGGTGTTACTTGTCCACTGGCTTTTTATACTTTCAGTGGCTGTAAATCATGGCCTGGAAGAGGTGCGTGTTTTTTTTYCCATCCTTTTCTCTTTCTCTGACCTATTTAGCAGATCTGTCTCTGGCACTCAAAGTTGATGTCTACCTCTTTGGCATACACAGTACTCCAACCCGTCCCCCTGACCAGTCCATCTCGAAGAAGCTGGACAGTGGACTGGGACTCCAGCCAGAAAAACTGTTCTGCCAAGGCTCTGTTATACTAGTTGAAGAGCAATTTTGGTTGTGTTTTGGAAGTCCCAGCTCCTCATGAACATTTCTCATATTTCTCGCAGACACTGGAACCAAACACGCCATTTCCTTCCTCCACCACCTCCTTGACCCCACATGCTATCCCCCCACAGGTGAGGGCAATGATTTCCAAGACTTTCAGCCATACCTGGGGGCATCTCAGCATCTTCAGCAAAGGGCAAGGGAGATTTAGAATGAAATCTTTGGCTGGGGACTCATCAGTCAGACCTTTGTGATGTTTCAGTGCCACGTGGTGAGGCCCCTCTTCTAAGTCTTGATCTGCTCGCTTTCTGCTAAGCATTGCCTTTAGAGGGGCCTGAGGCTGTCACTACTCTTCCCCTGCTGCCAGTCTCCATGCTGCCAGTCTCTGAGCCCTGTCCCCTAAGTCATCCTGAGGTTTACAGTCCTGGTGATTATGCCTTTCCTTAGATTCTGGCCCTAAATCACCACTACAGATACCTGACCTTGCAGAGACACATGAAAAACTAGTTTGTGTGGTTTCAGCCCAACATGTTCCCAGTCAAACTTCAGGTCTTGCCTCTACCACATAGCTCAGGGAGATCTGCTGCTTTATGGCTGCATGAGGGCATAGCAAGGTGCCTGTCAAGGGTCAAAGCAAAGGTGGATGCAGTATCCTGGCTCCCACATGAGACAGTGATCAAAAGCAAGTGCTTAGAGAAGAATTTAAGATCAGGGSAAATGTATAAGATAATTCTCCCAGTCTGCATTTCTATTTCTAGCCTATGTACTTCTAGCCTACGTACTTGTAATCTAGAGATGGTTTCCTGTATTTAGTACCCCCCTCCATCTACTGCATCTTGTGGTAGGCAGTCCCATGGATCAGCTGCTCCTTTCCTTTGTTGTTCTCTGCCCTGCTCCTGTTGGCTTTCTCCAATGGCTCCCAACTCCTGTGACTGAAGCGATGGTGACCTGCAGAAGCCCCTCTGCCCTCCCCACACTGCTCATGACATCAGAAACCTCTTCCCTATCAGTGACCCTTTCCGAGCTGGGGGGAGCCACATCTTACTCAGGTCTTTCTCAGACAGAAGTTGTTCCAGAGCTTTGATTTCCTCCTTGCCCTTTTCTTTGTCCTGGGGCTGGGCCCAGACTCAGTATCACAAGCAAGTCAGTGGCATGAGTGCTATCCCACTGGTGCTGGGGAGTCTTGGCTGCTGATGGCCATGAATGTATTTCTGCCAATCACCACCGCACCTGGGCAGCTCCCCTGTGAGCTCTTGGACTGTCAGGCATTCTCCAAAACACTTCCTTTGGGGGAAAAAATGTCTGTCTGAGGGGAAGGGGCAGGCTTAGCAGTTTATTTTTGTAATTTCCTTTTATTGTTATCGCTGGATAGTCTAACCAGGTCTGGCTTGGGTTTTTAGCATAGCTTCCCAAGAAAATGAGACTGATGCAGGAGCTCCACCTGTCCTTCTCTTTTCCGTCCCAATCCCTTTGGAAACTGGTAGCCCCATTTCAGGACACTAGAGTGAGGCAGGATGCTGCTGGCAGAAGGATTTTCCAGGTGTCATGAAAGCCAGTAGGGTGGGGGAGAGACGCCAGGTTGAAGCCCCCTGGTAGGCAGGGAGCTGGAATGGGTGTACAGCAGGGTATACAACAGGTAATGTGGAAAGTATGGGACTTCAGTTTGCTGCTCACGATGTGTTGAGGGGAAGGCAGAGAGGCCGGGGGCGGGGGGGGCCGCAGGTTGTGTGGTGGCCTGTGYGGTATCACCTAAGGTGTGGAAAGATTTTTTTGCCTATTGCTCCCAGCCCAGCCTGGGGACTATTTCTGGGCATTGTGCCTTTGGGTTTCTTGTCTTTGTATAGGACTGGCTAAGCCTCAGGCTGCTGATGGCCACAGGGCTCCTGAGTACTGATTCCTTATCCTACTCTGGTCACAGAGTTGTTGGTGTCCTGAGGAACTCAGGGTGGRGCCAGGAGCAGTGTGAGACATCTCCTGAGGGGACTGTATTGATCAGAGGCCSTGTGAGTCCCCATGTGGTGAGCAGCCAAGCCACCACAGCAGGRGTCCCACAGCCCCATTTCATGCAGGACAAGTAGCGAGTGCAGCAGCGATGGAAAGAGTGAGGATGAGGAGACACGGACCAAGCTCATCGACCGCATCATCCAGAATGACACAGAGGGCTACTCCACTGTGGAGTCACCACACGCTGAGGGCGCTCAGTTCAGTCTTCCATCCCACTTCTACCCGGATGAGATCCTGGATGACCTGACYATCTCCCCTTATGCAAGCTACACCTCCCTCTCCGAGCCCCGGCTCACTATGCTCAGGGGCTGGCTGGACAAGCTCTCTCCACAGGGGTATGTGCCCACCTGCAGGGTAGTGATGGGTCAGCCAGGTCCCCATAAAACTCATTTGGGCACAGCTGGTGATGTGGTTGGGCTGGTCACCAAGCCCCATAACCRCTCAGAGTCATTTTGGGAGAGCCAGACCTCCCCTCAGACATCCCAGTACTCTTGGGCCCCCAGCTGCAGTCTCAGTTCTGCCATCCTTGTGGGGAGGTCTGCCTCGACGCATATACAGATGTGGGGTCCTAAGAGGTACCATGCACTTTCCAACAGTCCTGTTCTTCTGCTGTCCYGATAGGAACTATGTCTTCCAGAGGCGCTATGTCCGCTTTGATGGCAAGAACCTGATGTACTTCAGCAGTGAGAAGGTAAGAAAGGTCAGGAGGTAAGCGAGAGGGGAGGCTGCCCCGCCCCATTTAATCAGGGTGTCTTGGCATCATGTGAGCTGCCATCTCCCCTTTTCCTCCCCTTTTCCTCCCTTTGTCCCTCTCCTGTAAGAAGTCTGCATGGCTTCACCATGGCCATGGTAGCATGACCATCTCCCATTTGCCTGGGGAGCTCAAGATGTAGCCCCATCCCACAGGGTAGCAAAGGTCCATCTCCCAAGGGAAGAGATGAGAGTGGTCTCCCCATTCTGGAAGCCTTGGGGAAGACYATGAAGGGATCTGTGCCTCAGACCTCTCTCAATTCAAAATCTCAGGCCATGCCATATGATGGCTCGGTGGCCACCATGTCACAAGATAAGGGCAGCACTCAGCCAAGGATACAGGAGATGTAGAGCGTGTGCTGAACTGAGGAAGTTTTCTCCCTGGGGGTGCTGGCTCAGCAAATTAGAAGTGTGGGATGAGTAAACAGCTCTTTCCTGTCTCACATCCTCTCAGCCTGCCTTGGGGGCTCTATACAACCCAGAATGGCATGCTGCAGGGAGCTGGTAGCTGCCATGCCAGCCAAGGTGGCAGGTGCTACTGCTCCAGACCCACAGCACAAACAGCTAGGCTTGCCCTGTGTCAGTGGCACCCAACACATGGCCTCAGAGCAGCTGGTGTTGCAGGAGGCCCAAGGCTGTGCCATGGCCCCTTCTCTCTTCTGCCCCACAGTTTTGATGCCAGTGTGCCCTGTAAAGTGGGTCTGCAGTATGTAGGCTGCAGAGGTGCCTGCAAGAAGGGCAAAAAGGGTAATCCCCCCCTGGGGCTTGTTCCAGGAACCCTATCCTAAGGGGGTGATCCCACTGTCCGTGATCGAGATGGTTCGCTCCACCAAAGACAACAAGTTCCAGGTCGTCACCAGCCACCGGATCTTTGTCTTTCGTGCTGAAAATGAGGGTAAGATAAAAAACASAAGAGCTCTTTGGTCCTTGAGGAACCATCCCTGCCTCCCTCTTACTGTAAAAGAGCAGCTCTCACCCCTTCCACACCTCAGGCCGCTTGACTGCAATGAGTAGTTAGGCTCCTCTGCCCTGCCTGTGGTGGGGAGTGCCATCCCTGACAGGCACTTTACTCCATGCCAGCTGAGCCAACCTGGTCAGAAGGGCTTGAACCCACTTGCTCACACCTCTACTCCCTGTACAGCCCAGAGGAATGAGTGGTGCTCCACTCTGCAGAAGAAGGTAACGGAACAGCGCTTGGTGGGCTCCCAACCCCGGCCTGCCAACACTGCTCACTGCCAGAAGTCCGGCACCCTGGAGCTGAAGGGTCAGAAGTCCAAGGTGTTCGCAGCCCTGAGCCTATCTGAGATGTGGCTATACAAGAGCGAGCAGGTTTGTGACAATGCCCCGTGGTGAGCACAGTGGTCAGAGCAGGTCCCAGAAACCCTGCTGGCACAGAGAGTTGTGCTGACAGTAGMTGGAGCAGAAAGCAGCAGAGGGATGGAGAGAGCTTAACCAGGTCTGGTGCCAAAGGGGCTGTACAGACGCTGGAGTGGAAGAGGGAGGATGGAATGGATGAGTGGAAAGTTTGAGATCCTGCATCCCTTCTCCATGAACCTTTAAAACATGGCATCTACAGTAAGAGTCTGGGCTTGAAGACTTGGTTGGTGCCGGGACCCCCCTCTCCAAGCAGACCTCCCTCCCAGTCGCCTCACTAAGACCAAATTATCTTCATCTCTGCAAAGCGTTCAGGTCTTAGTGACACCAGATCACCCCAACACATTACAAGGCAGTTGGCTCAGTGGCCACTAACTTACCAGCAAACACACCTGCTGCAATACACGCTTATCCTGTGGGAGGCAGCAGATATCTCCGTCAGCAGCCCTTTGCACCCTGACAGCTGTCCATGGAAATCCCCACCTCCTTCTGCTGAATGTTCTCACTACCCCTGTTCTTCTAATCATCTAATTTTCATTTTACCTGGCTTGAAACAAGCAGGTATCAACCATCTTTGGATTTTGCTCAGGTCGATATTTGCTTTATGGTGTACCTGATTCAATCTGTTGTGGGCTACCAAAACAGAYGGATTTGAAAGGCTGGGTTTCAGAGGTTTGGGGCAGAATTTGCCTTTCATTTTAGGGTATAACATATTTCCAGGGGGCTTTATGTCAGCCCATATGGGACCACTGAGAGAGGTGGCTGTGTCCTAGGTATGGCAGGTCCTGGCAGAGCAGGCCATCACCCATCCACAGGGATGTAAAGCTGAGTGGTGCAGRGCACAGCTACCTCGCTCCAAGCCTAGCATCACAGGCATGTCCAGGGTCATATGCCCACCACAGACATGGGCCCAGCACTGTTGAGCAGTGTCACCCACATCACCACTCACCAGTGTCACTCTGAATTGCAGTTCTTTAAAATGGGCATTGGCATCTGCTTGATTGAGATGCGTGGCTCCACTATCCGGGAGGCCAAGAACCGCAGCTTTGAGCTCATCACCCCTCTCAAAATATTCAGGTAACTCAGGCGCCTGGGCAGGATGAGGTGGGGAGAGCGTCTGGGCACTGGGCCCCAGGATTGGCCACTCCGGGCCCATGAGTGTTTGGCCGCATTTGTGCTTGTAGCTTCATGGCAGAGTCAGAGAAGGAGAAGCGCGAGTGGATGGAGGCCCTGCAGGAAGCCATAGCTGAGACACTCTACGACTACGAGGTAGCGGAAAAGATCTGGTCCAACAAAGCCAACAAACACTGCGCAGACTGCCAGGCTCAGAATCCCGACTGGGCATCCATCAACCTGTGTGTGGTCATCTGCAAGCAGTGTGCAGGCTAGTACAGCTCCCTGCAGGGCACCAGGGTGTACAAGGACAAGTGGGTGCRTGGTAGGGGCAGGGGGCAAACTGGCATTTGTTAAGTAGGCCAGAAGGGGACGCTGGGATGATAAGGAGGACTATGTCCAGCTAGCACCCAGGTGACACATGAAGGCTGGGTGGGCAGGATGCTGACTGGGGTATAGGTATGATTTTGGTGCCAGTTACCCTGACAGAGTCACTGGATGGATGCTCACTTGCTTGCTCCCCACAGGGCAGCACCGGAGCCTGGGCTCCAATATTTCCAAGGTGCAAAGTCTGAAGCTTGACACCAGCGTCTGGTCCAATGAGATCGTACAGGTAGAGGCACTTGGGACAGGGAACTGGGGCCTGCATGGCACTCCCAGGGGTCAAGCTGCTTTCCCTGGCAGGGTAATAGCCTCACAGCCTCCCCTGGGATGTGTGGACATGGGTATGTGGGAGTGAGAGAATACTGAGCATCCTGCTGCCCCTGGCTGGGCCTGGCACTATCCATGATGCCAGGACTTTCCTGTAGCTCTTCATCATGCTGGGTAATGACAGAGCCAACCGGTTCTGGGCTGCTCGCCTCCTCGCCACTGAAGGCCTCTACCCTGATGCAAGTGCTGAGCAGAGACGAGACTTCATCTCTCGCAAGTACCGGGATGGGCGGTACCGCCTGCCCCATCCCCACTACRCTACCCAGGATGATGTGCTCCAGGTAAGAACACTTTGGGGTGCATATAGGATGTTGGAGTGCTGGGAGTAAACCCAGAGCTCTGGATCTGAGACATCAACAGCTCCTGCTTGGCTGACTGTGCCCATAACCCCACTCTGGGCTGCCCTGTTGAACAGTGGGCAAGGGTGGGAGATTGTGCTCCTGCTTTGCCTGCCTTTGAGCATGCCTGGCAGGAGGTCAGGGAACTTAGAAGCTGCAACATGGTCACTAGGGGTGCATGTCTCATTCTAGGCCCTGTGCGCTGCGGTGACTGGACCAGGCCTGCTCAAGACTGTCCTGCAGTTCTTCTCATCCTCAGAGGCTGGGCTGACAGCTGACCCTGGGGCCTACGAGGTGTCCCCAGGAGCTGACCTGTTGTGGGGCCCAGAGAACAAAAGGCCCAGGAACCGTTCAGGTAAYGAGGACACTCAAGTCTTGCAATGGTTGTCATGGGGGGCTTCCACTTTGTCACAGCCCTTATCCCTGACAGTACATCCCACATCTACAGCACAGCAAGGGCATCATAGTTCCCTGAGGGACCTGAGGTGCCCCACTACACCCCTCTTTCAGGATGGGGCAGGGTGATAGATATTGCCAGAGCCCCTTTTCTGTGAACCCTCCCTGCCCAGAGCACCCCGTTGCCTAAATATGCATGAGTGGGGTTGCACTGCCACCCTGGGGGCWGTTTTGGTGGATGCCTGTTCCCGTATTTTCAGCACTGTGCCCCACAGGGAGTCCCAGCACAGGAGAACCAGGCCCAGAGGGCGTCTACAATGAGATCACTCAGCCAGTTACACATAGTGGGTACCTGCACCGGGCCTCAGCCCTCCCCAAGCTCCCAGGCACCAAGAAGAGCAGAGACGGTAAGCGGGGGAGCATGGGAGGGCAGCCCGCAGGGTGCCCGCCCCAGCACCACTGACAGCATGTTCCTGCAGACTTCCAGCGCAACTGGTGCTCCCTGGAGAAGGCCCTGCTCTTCTTCGAGACAGAGAAATGTACTGAGCCCTTGAGCCACATCGAGAGCAGGGACCTCCTCTCGCTGGGCGTGAGCAAAGCCCATGCAGTCACCAGCCCCGGCTCCACAGAAAGGTACCCCAGCTTTACCCACAGTCCTTGTCTGCCCATGTCAYGGTTACCTGCCCTAAATGGAAGCAGCACTGGCACAGATGGACCTGCAGACCAAGTCCCAGCGACCCTGTGGACATATAGAGGGCAGGGATAGGCATTGCCCCCTCACTGGGAGCTTGGTGCAGTTTAGCCAAGGTGATGGGGCAGRGGATCTGAGCGAAGGTTCGGGGTGCGAAAGGCTACTTGTTGGGCTGGTTCACTCTTTACAGGTTTCGCTACACCCTCGAGCTCTTCCTTACTGGGGAGAAAGTGCAGCAGCTGGGAATCGATGGGCCRGACACATTGCAGGCCTGGGCCAGTGCCATTGGCAAGGTGAGCCAGCCCCTGTCCCTGGGCTCCCAGCACTGCTGACTGGTCCCTGGGCTCTGTTTCTGTTTCCCCAGTGTTAGACTGCTCCCAGATATCCCCGCAGCTGGGCCCTATCTTTACCAGGCTCTTCTGTTCCTTCGGTCCCCAGTGGTTCACGCCTGTGAGTTGTCACTGCCTGCTCGGCTATGAGTTTCAACGYGTGGGCCAACTGCGCTACAAGTGCATGCTCAATCCTGAGCAGTGGCAGCAGGCCTTCTTCATCCTGCAAAAAGCCCACCTCTTCATCTGCCCCACTGAGGATGATGGGGCTGAAGACAGTATCAACCTCCGGCGGCTGCAGGAACTCAGTCAGTGTGGCAAGGGGGGGGAGCTGCTCTGCTGCCCAGAGTGGGCATGATGCAGCAGGAGGCCATGGGTGACTGATCTCTCTGCTCCTCGCCCCAACACAGGTATGGTCCCCCCARCAGAAACCCCGGAAAAGAAGGAGCTGCTGATTCTGGTGGAAATGGGCAGGTGAGCCTTGCAAGGGGCAAGAATCCCATTCATGGCTCCAGAAGGGATGGGGAATGTGTCCCAGTAGGCCAAGCAAACTCAACAGGCTGGGGCAAAGATATTAATGTGTGGGCAAGCGCTGACCCCAAATCAGTAGTGCAGACACTGCTGGGGCAATAGGGTTGGGGCCAGCCCTGCTTGTCTCCTGCCTGAGGATCTCTCAACAGTGTACGGTGCCCTTTGGCTCAGCCTGGCTGTGCCTTGCTCCCTGTCCAATGCCCCAGAGTCAGACTGTGTTTTGGGGGAAGGGGGTGGTAGCCCAAGCTTCAWTCCCTGTTCTCTGCCCTTGTCGTTGTCAGGACATTTTACCTGCAGGGCTTGTCGCGGGCAGACTCCACAGCATGGTACGCAGACATCCAGGCATCGGCGGGGGGCCGGGGTAATGCACTGCGGGACCAGCAGCTGAGCCGTGGGGACATCCCCATCATCGTGGAYAGCTGCATTGCCTTCATCACGCAGTATGGTGAGCACAGTGGCTTGCTGGTGGCATGGCATGGGTGGGGACAGCATGGCCAGAGAATTCTCTGGCACATACAGGACAGTCAATGGGTCTGAGCAGTGGGGAACTATTCTCTAAGCTCCAGCACCAGTGGAGCTTAGCATACCTGAGCAGGATTGGGCCTCCATGACTTCACTTCCATTCCCAAGGGCTACGGCACGAAGGGATTTACCGCAAGAATGGAGCCAAGTCCCGGATCAAGGTACTAATGGAGGAGTTTCGGCGGGACGCRCGCAATGTCAAGCTGCGCATCAATGACAACTTCATTGAGGATGTCACAGATGTGCTGAAGAGGTTCTTCCGAGAGCTTGAGGACCCCATCTTCACCCTGGAGCTGCACCCACAGTGGAAGGAGGCGGCAGGTACCTCCCTTCACCCCAACCCCTTCTCCACACTGTGCTGCCTGCTGGGGACACTGGAACTGGGCCTGTAGATGTCCCTCAAAATGGGATCTCAGTGCTAGCCCCAGTGCCATGTTGGCTCTGGGTTTGTCTGGCTTGATGATTTTCCCTGACCCACTTTCCTCCTTCCAGGAATCTCCTCAAAGCCCCAGCGCCTGGAGCGGTACAAGGAACTCATTCATCGCCTGCCTCGTCTCAACCACAAAACCCTGGCTGCACTGATCGGGCATCTCTACCGGTGAGCGTGCCCCTTSACCACCTCCCCAGAGGGACCCCTGGTCTGCCTGGCATCCCCAAGACCCTTTGGCAGGGTGGTCTCCCCACTGGCCAGGAAACACTGGCTCCCATCTTCTGCTCTGCCAGCTCCTGAGCCTGGTGCTTGTGTATGCTGGAGGGTGCTGCTCTGGGACATCTCAAAAGGTAGAAACATTCCCAAAATTGCCGTGCAGCAGGGGGAGAGAGGAGGTTGRGGACTAGGCAATACCCCCTTGCAGGATGTCAACTGCACCCATGTCCCAGAAGAAGGAAAAGAAACAGACTTCTGTCTGCAATTAAGAGCAGGATATGAGGTAGTGTTCTGGTTCGATAGCAACTGGAAGTCCTGCAAACAGGAACTACCCAGCATGAAATTCCCATTCTTGGTAATCTGGGGAGCTGGGGAAAAATGGGCTGACTTTTTAGGTGAGTTTGTAAGCGGTGGAAGAGAGTAGCTTGTGCTGGCCCTTCATGCTCATGTCCTCTTGCCCCAGAGTACAGAAATGTGCTGATCTCAACCAGATGAGCACCAAGAACCTGTCGCTGCTCTTTGCACCCAGCCTCTTCCAGACCGATGGCAAAGGGGAGCATGAGGTCAAGGTGATGGAAGACCTCATTGACAACTATGTCAGCATCTTCAATGTAAGCTCCTTGTAGGGGCTGCGCCAGCCCCATTCTGCATTGGTCCCATGTGCCTTCCCCTGCATCCTCCTCTGCAGTTCTATTCCTCCTCCATATCCCTCCATCTTGGCCCTGGGTGCCTCAATCCATATCTCCCTCTACCTTAACTCCATCCCCCTCACCATGTGCCCTTCCTCCAATAGATTGATGAGGACCAGGTATCCCAGATGGATCTGGAGAAYAGTCTGATCACCACCTGGAAGGACACCCAGGTACCAGGAATGCACTTTTTGATGGCCTCTGCCACACTGGGGGCTATGGGCTTGTGAGATTATCTGGAGGCTAGGGCAGCTCTGCTTCCCAGCCCCTGCCCCGGGTCCCCCCCTGTTCTTCCATACTTCCCTGCAGCATGGGCAAATATTTGAGGAAGGACCTCTTTCACCTTGTCTCCCCTTCACTAATCACTGAGCCTCATGCCCAAGGGAGAAGCAGCCCTCTGCTCTCTGAGATACCATTTCCAGCTCATGGGGACAGGTGATACATACCAGAACCACTCCGGCATGGTACCCAGTGCCACTCTTTCTTTCCCCACAGCTCTCACAAGCAGGAGACCTCATCATTGAGGTTTACCTAGAGCAGAAGCTGCCTGACTGCTGTGTCACCCTGAAGGTGAGTCCCAAGGAAGGGTCATGTTGGAAGAAGGGAGGAGGAGGCACAGGTTCCTCAGCACTGTCTGTCCCTGGTGTGTCCGGGGCCATGCCCACTGGCAAGCAGACCCATCCCACCACCACCACGCCGCAGCTTCCTGTGTGTCTGGCCCCAGGTGTCCCCCACAATGACAGCGGAGGAGCTCACCAACCAGGTGCTGGAGATGCGCAACGTGGCAGCTAGCCTGGATATCTGGCTGACTTTTGAGGCCCTGGAGAATGGGGAGCTGGGTAAGCATCATGGCGATGGTGGAAAGAGGATGCTCACAGCATGACTGGGCTGGCAAGGAGGGGGATAGGATATGGGGGGGCAGTTTACTGTCAGAGAGATAGGCAGAGAACAGGGGGGATGGAGGCTGGCACAGGGGAGATGGCATGGTGATGAGGGTGTCCCTGCTTCTCCAGAGCGGCCCCTGCACCCCAAGGAGAAGGTCCTGGAGCAGGCCTTGCAGTGGTGCAAGCTCCCAGAGCCCAGCACCGCATACCTGCTGGTGAGGAAGGTCACTATCGGAGAGGGCAGCTGTCTCTTCACAGGTAAGGCAACACACTGGTGCAGCGGAGGGTCTCAGTCCTAATGCCAGATAGGCCCAGATGGGGCCCAGAGCAGGACAGCTCTGTTCCAGTTTCCCCTTACCCCACCCACTGTCCTGCAGTCACCATCAACACACCCCTGAGACCATCATGGACATGGCCTTGCCCACAAAGGGAACACATTCTGATAACCCCTGATACCACCTCACATATCCCCCAGGCCACGCTGACCTCCTATCTTCTCTACTGTCCAGGTGCCAAGCGTGAGACCCCCAAGTGTGGGCTTCTGAAATGCCGTGAGGAGCCTCCCAAGCTGCTGGGGAACAAGTTTCAGGAGCGTTACTTCGTCATCCGAGACCGGAAGCTGCTGCTGCTCAAGGAGAAGAGGGTACTGGGGGACGTAGTGCGGCCGGGTCTGTGTTCCATGCACAGGAGGAGAACTGGGGTGTATGGGGAGGGAGAGCCCTGCAGTTGCAGGGACAAGTGGTGGCACTGCCACAGCTGTGCAGGATCCTCTTCCCAGTAGGGTGGGCAGATGGGAGGGCATGTGATGGGCCCCGAGCTGGGCTGTGAAACCCTCTGGCTGTTATTCCCCAGAGCGCCAAGCCAGAGCGAGAGTGGCCCCTGGACGCAGCCAAGGTTTACATGGGCATTCGGAAGAAGCTGAAGTCACCAGGCCAGTAAGTTGGACCTTCACTGGACATGACCTTGGGGAATGTATCCATCACCCCTTCTCCGTTCCTGAGGTGCTGGAGCAGGCACCSTCAGCCCTCAGTTCCTGTAGTGCGGCACCAGACACTCCAGCTCAGCCACTGGGAATGTCCCAKTTCCCACTGGGACCCAAAGCCATGCTAGATCTGGGCCCTGTCGAGCATCCTGATCCCTCTACCCCACCAGCCATGCGCCTATGGCAACATCTGAGATTTGGTGGTCATGCCTCATGTTCTGTGTCTTCCTTCTTTAGGTGGGGTTTCACCCTGACCCTGGACAAGCAGCAGCTGTGAGTATCTGCCCCTGCCATCCTGGGGCTGAGAGGGCAAAACGGGTCCTGTCTCCAGTTTTAATGGGGCCAGGACAGCCAAGTTGTTTATCGTGTTCCTGGGACGCTAGAGGGTCCCAGGCACCAGGGCAGAGCTGGAGCCTGGCTGGGGTGCTCAAGGGCAGAGTTGTGGGGTTGCACATGTGGCACAAGATGGGGGGCAAATGAGCCAGGCTCAAGGGGCAATCAGTGCSCTAAGCTGAGTGGGCAGCCAAAGAGGAGGAGAGAGCTGTGGCAGGCTAGCTAAGAGAGTAAAAGTTGTGCACACTGTCACCGCGGAGACTCGTGCCCATGAGCGCTCCCTGCCTGCCCCGTCTCTGTCACCCTGCTGATCCTYTCCCTATTTCCCTGACCCTGCAGATACTGGGCAGTGTCTAGCACTGGGTCCATAGTGCCAGCACTGGCTGGACACTTTGCTTGTCCCTGATRTTCTTCTAGGGGCAGCAAGGACAGCCAGGTTGAGCTGCCTAGTTCCAAACTGGGCAAACTCCTGTCTCTCACTGAAGCAGTAATTTGGGCATGTGGAGAGTTTCAGAGGGCCGTTCCTGATGCCAGTCATGGGAATGCCTCACTAGGGATCTGATTGTAAATGGCAGCTCCAGGCTCACAGGCAAGGTGACAAGAGGATCTGGGCTTTGTTGGCCCTGCTCCCTGGAAGCCTCTCAGCTGACTCCTTTGCAGGTACTTGGTKTGCTCAGGGCAGGCTGAGCTGTGGGACTGGACCACCAGCATCCTCAAGGCTCAGGTGAGTGAAGGCTTGTTGTGCCACTCAGCTGGACTGGGACAGGCTGGGGGCTAGCAGGGTGGTGTGACCCGCCTTGTCCTTGCACACAGCATGATGATCTGCGCCCTGTGATCATGCGCCGGCGTTCCTCCTCTGACCTCGCTAAGCAGAAGTTTGGCACCATGCCACTGGTGCCCCTGCATGGGGACAGCACCGACGCCACCATGCTTTCTGCCAACCAGACCTTGGTAAGGCCATGGCAGCTGCCCTGCCCACAGGTGCTCCTGCACCCACCCCGAGACCAGTTTGGAGAGGGGCATGTGCCACCCAGAGCCAAGTGGATGCTTTGGGTGCATGTCTGTGCACCCAGCAGTGTGTGTGCCATGCGCTGTGTTTGTGTGTCTCGCCGATTTCCCCATGTGTGCAGGGCACCATGGGACATGCAGGGTTGTGTTGGTGCCCTGGGTGTTGGCAAGGACTGCATGCCAGCATGCCAGGGTGCTGTGCTCTGAGCAAAGCACATGTTGCTGCCCATCCTATGCCTACTGAGGCAGGTTTTCCTGCAGCCCTGACCTGCTACGCGCTATCAGGTGCTTATCTCTGCCTGTCTCCTCTGTTTCTAGCGCCGCCTGCACACGCGAAGGACTTTGTCCATGTTCTTTGTAAGTATCTGCATGTCTGAAGTGTGTTTATGTGGGCTTTGCACTGTGCCTCAGAGCTCCCAAGGGCAAGGGCTCGTTTGCAGCATCCTGCCCATGTTCATGTAGGTACATGTAGAACAAGCCATCCTGCCCACACCGTATGGCAGAGGATGAGGTGGCCATTGCCCTGTGTGTCCTATATGTGGCTCCTTGCATAGTGCTCGTGTGCATAGCCAAGATCACAGAAATCCAGTCCAGCTCCTTACATCGCTCTCTTTGGGCCTTGCATTGCCCAGAGGGGCTGAGCAAGAGAAATGCGACGGAATAGGTTTGTCTTCTCCTCTCCATGGAGTCATTTCTGCCAGGACCACCTGCCCTGCCTGGCCTACAGGCCTTGCCTTGAGTGGCTGTGGGGTCTGCCTTTCCTCCCAAGGCTGCCTCTGCCAGGGGCTGCTAGGTGGGTGCCACAGCCTGCTGGCACAGACCTTGCACAGGATGGGGCCCAAAGTGCCCACCCTTATTTGGTGATGGGCAAGAGAGCAGCACGAGGCAGGAGCAGCAGAAATGAGCAGTGCCTGAGATTGCTGGCACCAGAGCAGAGCCCTGCGCACGGCCTGGGACTTGTGCTAGTGCCCTGGCTCCTCCTGGAAGCATCCCCTGGGGCACAGCAGTGGCACAATGCTAGAGACTACCAGGGCCCAGGCTAAGCCCAAGGGAAAGAGTAAAGACCTGGAGAAGTGCAAGTAACCCAGGGGAGGTCTAGTGGAAGCATCAGCCCCATGGCAAGGGAACAAGGCCTAGCAGGTCTCTCTGGGGAGCACCCGTGTCATGTCCAGGCACGGTGAACTAGGAAGGGGACAGAGCATCTGGGGTTTCCTGGGCTGTGCCCTCACCCCAGCTACTGCATCTCCCCTAGCCCATGAAGATGCACCAGGACTGTCTGGAGGAGCAGCAGGAAAAGGAGGTGGACACAGAGCCTGTCTACGAGGAGGTGGGCAACTTCCCTGAGCTGGCCTCACTGGAGCTGGACCGTGAACTGCTGGCAGACTTGTCATCCATCCCCTCCGTGGACAGGTCCAAGAAGCCATCCCCATTCCCTGAGCAGCCCCCAGCTCCAGCGCTGCGCTCCTCACTGCCCACCAATCCAGCCCAGAGGGTTTCAGGTCCCTCTGTCTCCAAAGCTCTGTCCCTCGAAAGGGGCTTGAACCTTGAGTGCGACAAAAGCCCAGCCCATGGCGGATCTGCTGGGCTCAGACCCACCAAAACRGCCTCTCTTGAGAGGAACCTGGAGCCTTCTCTAGTGCTGGCTGGGGACCAGGGCCAAGTGGCCATGCCAGGGGGCAGTCCCAGCATGGAGACCTCCCTGGAGATCCCCAAGAAGAGGAACATCCAGCCTTCCTCACCCATCAACAACAAATTGATTCAGGAGCTCAGTAGTATCATCCTCAAGAAGAACGAGGGTCAGCACTCAGGCTTAGATCCAGGATTAGATCCAGGATCAGGGCCAGGGYCAGGGCCAGGGCCAGGGCCAGGCCAGCATGTAACATGACTTCCCATGCCAAATGGGTGGCCACGTGACCTGGAGTGGCAGGGGGTCAAGTCACGTCACGCGGCAGGTACCTGGGCAAGGGGCGCTAGGTACCAAGTGATCCCACATCAAGGCGCCTGTATCCTCCCTCCTCTTGGCCTAACCCCAGAGCCAGACTGGGAGCCAAGGCAAGGCTGGGACTGGGGGACCAGGGCACCCAGCAGCTGGCATGGTGCTTCTCCAAGGCGTCAGCCAAGGCTGAGCCATGGCACCGGGGCCATGCCAACACAGCCATCCTGCTCAGGAGGGTGCAGGCTGGAGACCCTCCCATGTGCCTTTATCGTGGGTGGCACATCTGCTGTCTGACAGCCAGACGCACAGGGTCAGGCGCAGCACTGAGGGAAGCAAGTAAAAAGGTAAATGAAAGCAGAAACATGGTGTCTGCAAGTTCTGGCTGTCTGGCGCAGTGCCAGACTGGGGAGCATGACGTGCCTACCTGCACAGGCGCGTGCCACAGTGGATGCGTGGGTGTGCTGAGTGCACAAGGGTTCAACTTTCTTCCCACATGGGTCCTCTGAGACATGTCTCAGCTTTGCCCAATATCCCATCCCCAGTGCTGCACCCTTGGGGGCAGGATGGAGATACCCAAGCTATCCACCACATCCCTTCTTGCATTTACCATGGCATATTGGTGGGGTGAGGGAGTCTGTAAGGAGCAGGACTGGCCATATGTGCCCAGCATATAGTCCTGGCGATGGAGGACGGCTCCTGCTCAGCTGGGGTATTTATACCAGTTTCTTCCATTATCGGAGTAAATAAAGGTTTATTTGTACACTGGAGGGTTTGGTCAATGCATGACAGGTGGCAAGGGCACCTCTGGTGCTGTGGGCAGTGCCAGGTCCTGCATCATGCAAGGCTGGGACATGGGAGCCAGCAGGATGTGGGCACAGAGGGGCAATGCTGGAGATTGCAGCAGAGACACCAAGCCTTGTAATATGCTGGGAAGGGGCTGTGCCTGGGAAAGTCTACGGAGGAACTGCTGCTTTTGTGGTCAGGGTTGGGGGGGGACTGGGGAAGGGGAAGCTACTGCAGTTTTCAGAGAAGTGGGTCTGTCCTAGTCAGGACCATTCCATCACAAGAGTGGCTGGCTGCTCCCAGCACTTTGTGCAGTGGGATGGGGGCAAGGCAAAGGGGCTGGGAAAGAGCCCTGTGCAGAGTGGGAGGCCCACAAGGTTCAAACCACCAGGATTTCATGTCAGTAGGGTCCAGCACGGACCATTCTGCACCTTCCTGTGGGGCTCCAATACCCTTTGGCAAAGTCACAGCAAGCTTCCARTCCCAGGGGGATTTTCTGCTCAAGTTTGTTGCCAGTCTGGGACATGTGCTCAGAGAGGAGACTGCTCCAGAGCTTGGCTAGCAGCTGGGAATAGCACTGGTCCCATGGCACGGTCTGAATGACAGCATGTCCATTTGTGCTTTGGCTGCTGTATTCTGTGGTACCAATGAATGTGCAAGTGGGTTGGGGAAAAGGCAGCGCCCATGGTGCTGATGTGGCACAGAGSCACAGAGAGGCATGGCTGGGTGCTGGGCTCTGAGCCACAGATTCCCACAGAACGGACACAGCCCCTGAGGCTAGGCACAGCCCAGCACCCCCTTGCCTCTGCCTAGGGCTGGCTCTGCTCGCTGGACCTCAGGGGCAAGGCTGCCTTCTCAGAGGCTTTCCTTGTTGAGGTCTTGAGTTGCCTGGGGCAGCAGGTGCCTTCACCCCAGATGTAGGCCCGAAAATCCCTGGAGACATAGAAGTAGATGAAGGGATCAAAGCAGGTGTTGAAGGCGCTGAGCACCAGTGCCAGGACATACCAGATGTAGGTGATGTTGCGGCATCCTGTGGCACCCAGCACATAGTGGTTAAAGAGCAGTACATTGCTGGGGGTGAAACAGAGGATGAAGACTAGGAGGACCAGAGCCAGGAGACGTACCACGTGCCCATAGTTTCTCCTCTTGGCCACCAGCCGCACCAGGATGCAGCCATAGGAGATGATCATGAGCATAAAGGGCATGCCAAAGCCCAGCCCTACCAGGGAGAGGAAATAATAAAACATGAACTTCTGGTCATCCTCGTCTAGGACATCATGGCAAGTAGTGATGTTCAGCCCTGAGATGTACTTCGTCTGGGGGCTGAAGAGCAGTGGGCTCATGCCCAGCCCCACTGCCAGCCAGATCCCCACACAGACACCCACCCTGCCCCACATCCACCTGGACCCCTTCCACAAGAACGGGTGCACCACAGAGATGCAGCGCTCCAGGCCAATGCAGGTGAGAAATAGGATAGAGCTGTACATATTCCCGTAGAAGAGGGCTACCATGGTGCGGCACAGGTAGTCCCCAAAGAGCCACTGGTTGCCCAAGAGGTGGTAGGAGATCTTGAAGGGCAGCAGGAGGACAAAAAGCAGGTCAGCGCTGGCCAGGTTAAGCAGGAAGAAGGTGGTGGAACATCTCCTGAACTTGGTCACCAGGACCCAGCAGGCCAGAGCRTTGGCTGGCAGCCCGACAAGCAGAATCACACAGTAGAGAGCAGGGAGGACACGAGTGGTCACAGTGCTGTTGAGAAAAGATTCCACAGAGGCGCCGGGGCATTCAGCTTCTTCTTGGGGAGTGAGAGAGATCAAGACTCGTCCTTTGCCATGCACTGAGAAGAACACAAGGAATTAGTTTTGTCTGAGAGCACCCTTCCACTGCTCCTTCCAGTTTGGGACCATGTAGGGAGCTGTCACTCCTCCCTGCAGCCAGCAAATGCAAGAGCTGGCATCTTCCTGGTCAACAGCAAAGGGCAGCTTGGGACCCACAGAAGTCCTGCATCCTAGTCCTTAACATCCTGGTCCCTGTGGATGTTCACAGTACCTCAGCTGGGGCAAACTCTGCTCTTGCTGGCATTGTGCTCCCAAGCTGTAATGCTAAGCAGAGGAGCACTATAACTCCCAAGGGTCTCCCTCCTGCCCCACACATCCCCCAGTAGCCCCATGTGAGTGTGAAAGACCATGCAGAAGTGACATCTCCAAGTAAGACACTGTAGTCAGCCAGGAAAGGTCACAGCGACACAAAGCTGCCCTTGTCCCAGAGCCACGCCATATCCTGCTCATGCCATGCCACTCACCCAGCACCATCTCAGTGCCAGCCCAGCCAGGCTTGGAGAGGAACAGTAACCCTGTCTGGAGCCTGAGATGGGTGCTCACATGCATGCAGACATGCGCATGTCCCATCTTCTTGACAACATCCCTTTTCCTAGCACACTCATGCCCTGCTCTAGAGCAAATCATGAACAACACATGTCAGATGCAGGTCCCCATCCTGCTCCCCCAGCTGTGTGTGCCAGGAACACCTGCAGATCAGATCCTGGAGCAGTGCCTGGCCTGTCTTCATGGCAAAAGTAACCAAAGGAGGCCCTGTGAGCCTGACGGGCTGCCTGGGGCAGATAGGGGAGGCATGAGGAGCATGATGGTGGAGGAAAAGGGGTGCATGGCATGGATCCCACCCAAAGGACCTGACACGGTCTCTACAGCATCAGTGAACATGCCCAGGTGCTCTGGGGTGTGATGCCAGCCTTTCAGGGCTTTGGGGTCTACTCTGCCCTGGCTCCCCAGCACTAAACCTACTGGCTGGGTCTAGCATACAGTGTGTCTCCCCAGAAAGGTAGCGGGTACAAAAAGGGTTGGGTGGCCTGGGGAGAAGCAGGGATCCTGTCTCTGCTGAGGCAGCAGCACCCCAGTAATATATGGTCCCTGCCTCTGCCGGCTGGTGAAAAGCAGCAGTGGGAGTGCTTCACTTCACCCGCAGCCTCGYGGCCTGATCGAACACCCAAATCAGCAGCATCCAGAGCCTTCATGTGTCGGGCCTTTGACGGAGATGTGACACACCACCCACGCCAGGACAGAGCTGTTCCCACCCTGCCACCTGAGCTGTTCTGGGTCTCTCGCCGCTTCCCCTTGGCCAGGCCCAGGCAGCCAGGCCCCCTCCACCCCAACCCCACGTCAGCCACGGCTATGCGGATCTCCCTCCGCTCCCTGTGGTCATAAGCTTCTCACTCTGTGCCCAGAGCAAAAGCACAGAACAGGAAGATCCTCGGTCACCCCCCCCCCCCAGAAAAAAAAAAGAAAGAAAAAGAAAAAGAAAGAAAGAAAGAAACCCACTGATCAAATCCCTTTTCTTAATGTTTTTTTCACTCTAACAGCACAACCAGGCCCTGCCTCCCTGCAYGTCACCGTGACGCACATTGGTACCTGTACGAGCAAGTCCGCTTCCTGCTCCTACAACAGAGCTAAACATACCCTTCCTAAAGCCTTCCCTTCCACCCCACTGCACTGCTCCCAGCTCAGGGGCTGCCCAGAGAGACACAGCCCCCCACCCCCCACCCCCACCCCGAGCCTGTTTTGCCAGGGCTAGATGTTAACACTCCTTGGCACTTGCCAACACGCACTGCTAACGCACGGCCCCAGGGAACAGCGAAGGTGGTTCCCCGAGCCTGAGTGCACGGGGCGGCCAGCTGTCCCAAGCGACCCGCGCGGTCCTCTGCAAAGCTCTCACTGAGGCAGCTCCTCGGCTTTCCAAGCCCTGCCACGGCTGCCGGATTGCGCTAGGGCCGCCGCGCAGCCCCGGACCCGCAGGCACCACGTYGCCCTTTGAGCGGGCACACAGCGAGCCCGTGCAGTGACAACCATCTTGGCTGCTCGAACACGATGAGCCCAGTCTGCCGTGACAGCTGGGTCCAAGGAGCTGTGGCGGTCGTGAATCGCTGCCTCCCGCTCTGGGACTGGGAAACAACGYGGAGATTTCCTGAGAGCAGTCACCCACACCGGCTTGGGCGCAGGGCACGACGTGCTGTGCAAGACCACTTCCAGGACAATGTGTTCAGATGTGGGACTTACGAGAAAGTTTGGTGGCTCCAATTTAGCCTGAAATGAACCACCCTAGCTCTGAAATCCCAGAGACTTTCAGCTGGTCCCCAGGACACTTGAGGTCTAGGGCACCAGGAAGGCCCAGCTGTGTCCAACAGCCTCCTGCAAATGCTGCCATCTCTGCCCTCTCCACTCGTGAAGGAGGCAGGGGAAATTTCAGGTTACAACAGCAATAATTTTATTTTTGCTGCTATAGGGAGGGGAAGAGCAGCGGCGTTTCAGGTCATCACTTGAGCTTTCAATATGGACAGTAAAAAGACCCACAAAAAGCGGCAGAGTTGTCCCCCAACCCATCTCGGTAACAGGCAGCAATTCCCATCCAAGTGCCAAGTGACATGGTATTGGGATATCCCAGCCTCCATATGGTCCATGTCCCTCCTGTCCTGCCCCATCGTCTCCCAGCTGGCACGGACCCCCACCTCAGCCAGCCGGCCCTTCCTGACCTTCTTTAACCAGATCCCCAAGAAGGACATTCCCGGGAAAGGGAGCGAGAGACCTACCAGGGCGCTTAGCTGTGGGGAGTTCGACAGCTGAGCAGAGCCAGGCGCAGCCAAGCAGGAGGGAGACGCAGATGGCAGCAGAGCTGGGCGACGGCAAAAAATACATATCTGTGGTGCGACCTCTGCAAAAACTGCTGATGGCTGTCTTCTGGGGTCCAGAGAAGTATCACAAGCGGGGGCTGGCCCCAGACTGTGAGTCACTGCGACATGACAGACGCCAGCCCTCTCTTCCACAGCACCCTTCCTCTTTTTCTTCCACTTTGCGTCTGGGGGCTGCTTTCCGTCCCTGAGGTCCAAGCAGCGAGATGGACACTCGGGAAGTTGAGAGTTGAGATGACTGCAAACTGCAAGCTATCTCCAAGTGCTCAGAGCTGAGGACAGACAGATGGAGACATGTGGCTTTAGGGTGATTTCCATCTACCCTTGCGCAGTTAGGTGGCTGTGAGGAGGTGGAAGCAGTTTTGGTGCAACCACAAGAAGGTATTTTACAGACTGAGTGGGKAGGTGAAGTGGTGCCTGCCCTGTAAGTGCACGGCAGCAGGGTCACGGCTGGCTCCCAGGTCACCAAGGGAGTCACAACCCAGCTCTGTGTGCCCAGGCCCCATTGCACAAGGGTGCTCCTCATGGAACAGGATCTGCCATTCCCACATGGCAGCACTTTRGGGTCCAGGGCACTCTCACCCCTGTCTGACCATCCTAGGAAGGCCCTGAGGACCAGAAGCTCCCAGCTTCCTTGTGTTTGATCACTTTTGTTGGCCTGATGAGCTGGTTCCAYCTCGCAGATGGGGCCACCCTGCCCCATCGCAGCTGTGCCATGCCCTTCCTGCCACCCAAGTGGGTGGTGGGTGGCCCCCATGCCCACTCTCCCAGCTCCTCGCAACTGCCTGAAGCAGAGGAGCTACAGAAGGGAATAACTGCCCCAGTGACCCACAGGGACAACCCCAGGCCCAGCCTCACTCATGGACATGCTCTGGGGGAACCTGGAAACGTGCAACTGCCCCAAAAAACGTAAGTGAGAAAGCAAGAAAGGGACAAAAGGGACGAAAGGGACAGCAAGGAGGACCTGGAGAGCTGCAAGAACCATGATGGCCATAAATGGAGGAAAAACGGGGTAAAAATGCCAAGTGAAAGAGAAGGAAGAGAGGAATGGGAGCGTGGGGGTGGGGACGGAGAGGCGACAGAGGGGCAGAAGGAGGGGCCGGGGGGGGGGACAGAAGAGGCCGAGGAGGCACAGGGAGGGCTGGCTGGCGAGCCCTCACGGATGCCAGGTGCCCCCACACCAGATGCCACTGCACGCACGCACGCACGCGCACACACGCACACACACACACACGCACACGCAC
>NW_028186384.1:1061093-1091656 GCF_003343005.1 Rhea americana
CCGGGGAGCGATGCAGCCGCCGCCGCGTAAGGTGAGTGAGAGGGACGGGACCGGCCCCGGCCCCGCAGGATCCGGGCTGGCACCGGGCCGCGAGGTCGGACCGGGGAGTCAGGACCGGCTGCACGACCGGCATCGGGGGGATCGGCGGTGGCGGCTGCGGGGTCGCGACTGGCACAAGCAGCGCGGCGCGGCCTCGGGAGTGACCTCGGGGCGGCCCCGGGGGGCCGGCGGGGTCTGCCCCGCCGCCTTCGCCCTGCGTGCTCGGGTGCCCCCAGCCCTGCCGGGAGGGTGACACCGGCCTGGCACTGCGGGCAGCAGGAGCCGGCCCTGAGAGCTGCCCCCTGCCCCCCCCCCAACCTTGCAGGTGAAGCTGACCCAGGAGGTGAAGGTGCACTTCATAGAGCAGCTCTCCAGCCTGCAGAGCAAGCAGCAGCGGGACACGGAGCTGCTGGAGGACATCAGGTACCGGCTGCTCCTGGGCCTCCTCGGCCGCCCCGGGGGCCAGCGCAGCACCCGCGGCCTCCTGCCTGGGCTCCTGGCTGAGACCTGCAAACTCAGTGCACTGCTGACGCTCGTCCACGCCCTGCGCTCCCTGGAGCATGCAAAGCCGCGGCCGGCAGCCGGAGTGTCGGGAGTCTTCGCTCTCCTTCCATCACCCGACGAGCTGGGGAAGGAGGAAAACGGTCCCCGCTCCCAGCCCTCCGGGGCGGTAGGCCGGGAGGGGCTGCTGGAGGGGGCCGCATCCTGCACTCCCCGAGTGCTGCTGGCTCCTGCCGGCGGATCCCACGGGCGCCGAGGGCGCGGCAGGGTCTGACGGCAGCGCGGAGCCCGACGCAGCAGGGCTGCAGTTACCTTAGATGCTTTCAGCGGCTCTTTAGAGGTCACCGGCTGCCCTCGTGGAAGGCTGCCTCCCTGCCCCCATCGGCCCCGGCACGAGCCGGCAGCCCTGCTAGGCGCCCCGCGCCGGCCCCYGCGTGCCTCCGCACATGGTTCATGTGGGCCTGAGACCTCCCAGCTCATTTCACCTGTGGGGCAGGGAAGGGGCATCACCGTCGCGTATGGCCCTCCATGCTCGGCTTGCCTCGAGCCCGCTGCCGCGGTTGGTCGAAGGCTCYGTCGCTGCCGTGGGTCGGGCCACCCTGGGAGACGGGCGCTTCCGGAGCACGATCCGGGGGGGGGACGGAGGCGCCGCGATGCTGCGCCACGGCGAGAAGACAGCCCTGTGCATCCCACGCGCGCAGGGCTCTCACCTTCCCGGCTTGTCCTCTCCCTACAGGTCCTATAGCAAACAGAGGTCTGCGATCGAGAGGGAGTATGGGCAGGTAAGGAGGTGGCGCCGGGCTCCTCGCTGCTCCCAGGGACGTTGTGTGGCACGTGTCAATGTGCAGCGGCACCAGGACTCCAAGCGGCCTCGCGCCGACCTCAGTGCCGCCGTTTCCCCTAGCYGGTGTCGCCCCGCCGGCCCTTGGCTCTCCGTCCTCCTCGGCTCTCCTCTCGCCGTCTCCCCCGCCACGAGAGCCCGGCCGCTGCATGCGAGGTGCTGCTGGCCCGGCTTTGGGCATTTGCACTGCGTTCCCGGGGGTTTTGCCCACCGGRGCGGCCCCGAGCAGGGTGCTGGGTCCTCTCCGAGGCAGTGAGGAGACCTCGGCCCTCTGGTCCTGGGCGTTTTGCAGCAGCGCACAGCCCTGTGCAAACAGATTGGGGTTTTGCTCTCAAAAGTCAGATGTTATTTGAGCCGAACAGGGTTTCACTGTGACATCTGTGTCTTAGCTCATCCCTTCATCTGTGCAAGTCAGGGCTAGCTGGGATCCGTCCGTTCCCTCGAAGGGGAGGATCAGCACTTTCCCTCACGGCAGGGATCGATCACTTGTCGATTGCCCTGCTGAGGGACTTTGCTGAGCACAGCACAAACCGGACCGCGTGTGTTTTGGGGGCAGAGAGGGAAAACTGGGGGGAAGGAAATAATCCAACCGCAGTGTCTGCTTGATCGTTGCAGGGCTCTTCTTTTAAATATCAGAGCCTGGTTTTTGTTCCTTGAAGCATCCTCTGCTGTTTCCCTTAAAAAGATGCTGCAGCAGAGTTTCGCAGGTTGGTGACGTGCCGCAGGGAGTCCCCCGTGCGCCCTGCTCCCCCTCCCACGTCGCACACCCTCCGTGTTTGGTAGGCAGCAGCTGCTTCTCCCCCGCCTTCAGTACGTGGTACTGTGATGTTTGTAACTGGCCGTGCTTTTGCTACAAAGGTAATGACTAATACCAGTTTAATACCCCAGGAGAGAACTAAATAACCAAGTTGCAAGCAGAAGGAGTCAAGGGCTCAGAGAGGTGGCAGATCMTAAGTGCTGGCAGAGCCAAGTCTTGTAGGGAAGACGAGAGCTTTGGTTGCGGGTGGCGAGCCACAGTGTAGGGCCAGGCCAGGTTTGTCAGGAGCCCTTGGATGAAGTGGTGGACACCAGGGTGTGATGCTGAAGCCAAGCTATGAGCTGTCGGAGAAGGGCTGGAGCAGAAAAAATACGCAGATAATGCCCAGGTATGTCTAGAAGAGAGAGCAGAGGCTTGGGGACCACTGCAAGACCTGTTTGTGCCCCCAAAATGGGCTGCAAGTACCCTGCAGGGGCCCAGCATCCCTCTCTGCCCTTCCTTCCCTCTCCCTGCAGGACAGCGGTCCGGCCCCGGCTGCCCAGCAGCGTGCCACCTCGCTCCTGCCTCTGCCTTCCTCCGTTCCACCTCCCACGCGCATGGCATCCGTCCCCCTGCAGCGTCGCTCCCCTGCCCTGCTCTGGCCTAGCCTCTTCTCCCTCCTGGTGGCTGCGGGGCACTGGCAGGTGGCTTTGGGAAGCCATTGGCCTGGAGGGTGCAACTAACTCCCTACTCAGCCCCGCGTGAGTAACCGAAGAGGCCTCTTGCAGTACCTTGGCTTCCGCCCGTCTGTCGTTGCCCCGCTGCTTTCTCAGCCTCTTCCCTGGTTCGATGCCCAGCCTCGGCATTCCCAAATGTGCTGGAGCCTCGGCGGACATCTCTGGTGAGCCTGGGATGGGTTTGGACACATGGCTCCACCACGCACCCCTCGAGCTCGGAGGGGGATTGCCGCCCTCTGTGCTGGAGGTTCAGGTCATTCTGGGCTTGGGTTGTTGGTGGCTTCTCCCTGGCTTCTTTATTTGGCCGTTGCCTTTGCAGCYGCTGTGTGTTGTGGCCCATTTCTGGCCACTGGCAGTCCCCCTCCCAGCCTTCRTTCTCAAAAGCTGCAAGATGAAGCCTTTCATGATGGTGGCTAGCCAAAGTCTGCTTCTCTGGGTCATCCAGGGGCTCTTCCTCCCCTAACTCACATGTGCTGTCTGGCATCACCTTAGCTGTAAGATGCCCTTGGCAATCGTGCATATCACTGAGACCGCAGGGGTTTGTGGCTCTGACCCAACCCTACAGGCACCCCAGCAGGTCTGGCACGCGAGGGCTTTCTGTCCTTCCTCTGCATGGCCTGCTTTGGGGCAGGGGGATATACAAGTCTCCCTTTATGCCTTCGGTGTGTCCCCAAATGCATCAGCGTTTAAATGAAGTCCTTGGACTAGCCCACATCCTGCACAGGCATTCTAATGTTGAGGGAAGAGGTGTGATAAAAATTGGACTTTTTCCTCCAGGCCTGAGGCTGAGAAGGTTGAAATCCCAGCAGGGCCAACCAGAGTGACATATTGTGGGCAGGTCATTAGTGGGACTCAAAGGTGCGGGGCTTTGTCCACCCATCAGTGGGGCGGCGGGTGCCAAGCATCTGGCTGTGGGTGCTGTGCCTGTTTGAGCCAAGGTCAGGGAAGTTCTGCAGGGTGGTTGTGGGGCCGTGCTGGGGCTTGGACCTTCTGGGGGCTCCCCGAGGAGCCAGTTTGGGCTTCTCTGCCCTTTCAGGGACYAGGCTGAGCCTTGGGCGCTGCCAGGTGTATCCTCCTTGTATCTGTGTGCTGCAGCCAGCTTGGTCGCAGCCACAAGCCCTTGCTCTCGCTTCCTTCCTTGCCCTGCTTTTCCCGCTGTCGGCAGCGGAGCAAAAGCCACGTGAGGTTTTCCTGCAAGGAGAGACCCCAGGACCCTGGTTGCCCAGACTCCTTGGTCCTCATCAGCCTCAAACAAMCACAGGGTCCCCTCCTGCTCCATTGCTCTAGGGGCACTCATGAAGTAGGCAGTCAGCACGGGGAAGCAGGGTACTGGCACAGGAACATGTAGCCGGTGGGCTGGGTGCAAGCAGGCCCGTGTGCCAGAGGTGCCTGGCTGAGCGGTGGAGCGAGCGGTGATGGGAGGTCTGTCCACAGGCACTGCAGAGGCTGGCGAGCCAGTTCCTGAAGAGAGACTGGCAGCGGAGCCGCAGTGAAGCCAACGACTCAAGGTGGGCCATGGGCAAGGTAGCCAGGGCAGGGTGGCGAGGGGCTGGGGTGG
Organism: Rhea americana; assembly: GCF_003343005.1. Classification (NCBI taxonomy): domain Eukaryota; kingdom Metazoa; phylum Chordata; class Aves; order Rheiformes; family Rheidae; genus Rhea; species Rhea americana. Next base: position 1,065,506 of record NW_028186384.1, read on the forward strand.
CTGTGGCCTGGAAGAGGGAGGTGGCTGGGTATGTTGTCTCCTAACCAGGAGTCCAATGGCTCGCAGTGCCAGAGATGCCCTCTCTTGAGGGAAGCAGCCCTGGGTGAGGCTATCTCCGAGGATGTGGTATTCAAAACAGAAGGGACTACAGGGGGCAGGTGGCTGGTGATGTCCTCAAAGGCATCTCTTTGAGGGATCCCAGCTGAGACCTGGTAGGGAAGCAGGAGAGCCCCACGGCAGGAGGTGTGGGAGAAGAGAGTCGGTTTAACCTCTTTCCCTGGCATCCTTGCCTGCAGGAGCATCGTTGCTGTCTGGAAGGGCGTCATTGATGGTACTATGTATGCTGGGCAGGCCCGTGTTACYGCCTCGGAGAGCTATCGCACCATCGCCCTAGAGGCCTCCAAGACTGCCCGTGTGTCCAAGGAGCGGATGCTGAAGAAGGTACTTGGGGAGGATGAAGGCATGTGCCCCATGGCYGGGGGCAGCTGCAGGGCAGCTCATGGCCAGGGCAGTTCATGGCCACCATGCCCAAGCAAAAGTGATGGGGCCACCAGTCCTGGGGCTGACCCTTCCCCCCACCCTAGAGCATTGAGCAGTTGCAGAAGGTGCAGGCAGAGTTGTTGGAGACAGTGAAGGAGCTGGKCAAGGCAAAGAAGCAGTTTACGCACCTCCAGCGGAGCAATGAGGTGGCCAAGGACAAAGCTGCGGATGTGGAGGCCCGGTGAGCRGGACGGGAGGAGGGCACAGTGGTGCTGCGGCAGGAGCGAAGAGGATGGACCATGAACTCATGCCTTCACCTTTCTCCCTAGGCTCCGGAGGAGTGACCGGAGGATATTTCACACAAAGGCCAGCCTGCAAAAACTCAGTGCCAAGGTCAGCAATGCAAGGACAGACGGGTCGTTGATCACAGGGGTGGCAGCAGGACTGGTCCAGGGCTGGCACGGGATGCAGGATGGTATCCTCCACCCAGTTGCCAGGGCATGCCCTCCCTATCCCACAGTTCTCTGCGCAGCTGGCCGAGTATTCAAAGCAGCTCACGGGGGTGCACAACGAGTACATCCTCACGCTGGTGTCTGCCAATGCCCACCTAGACCATTACTACAATGTGGAGTTACCCGCTGTCATGCAGGTAAGAGCTGCTCCAACTCCTGGCTTTCCTCATCAGCTTTTTCCCTCCCTATGCTGGGAGCAGGGCTCTCTGACTCTACCTGTCCAGGGTCCTTGAAGAAACATCTCCCAAGCATGGCTAGGTGCAGGACACAGGGTCCCACTGCACCTGCAGTGCTGGGACAGGGAGCAGCAGGGTGTCCCATGTGCATTGCTGTCTCAGAGCATTTCTTGGGCATGTGGCAGGTCSCTGGTGCCCAGCCTGTGGATTGTCCTCAGCCCACCTTGGGGACAGCATAGGAACAGCACATGGGCTCCCCCAGGAGCTGACAGGGATGTGCTCCCTGCTTGAGCTCTTGGGAGATGAGAGATGCCRGATGATAAGCAGGCACTTGGAATGCCCCACTCCTCGACTCTGCATGGGCACCATAGGTGCTGCAGGGTGTGGGGGGCTCTCCTGCCTCCCAGCCTGGTTTTCCTAGGCCCTGGATGGTGACCTTTACGAGCGGCTCCGGGACCACTTGACCTTAACCAGCCAGACAGAGATTGAGATCTGCCAGGCAACACAGGAGTGGTTCCAGCGCATTTTGGAGTCATCCACACAAGTAAAGCTATCCCTCCTTGTCCCAGGGCTGGGGCTGGCCTCCACTGGTCCCTTTGCATTCTGGACACTGCTGGGTTGATGGAGGGCATGACTGAGTCCTGCATCCCGCCTCGGTCCCATGCATCTTCTCCCCGCCACTGCAGATATGCCGGAAGCAGAACCTCCTSCTCTTCCTCCAGGACCACACTGCCTTCACGCTGACCCCAGAGCAGCGATTCCAGCTTGCTGGCATGGACCAGGTACGTTGTGAGGCTGGTCTGGTGACAGGCTGAGCACTCGAGCCCTTCTCAGCTGTGCCATCCTTGCCTAGATGCGTCTTCTGGAGCCAGAGAGCAGCAGCACCAGTGAGAGCAGCCTGGAGAAGGAGGTGCGGCGCTGGGCCATGCGGGCAGCCAAGGACTACAAAATCAAGACACACAGTGAGCAGGTGGGTGCTCTGCACAGGTCATCCTTCCTTGCAGAGCCACRGTGTGTTGGAGGGCCCTGCGAGAGGGCAGAGGCTGCAGCCCCTTCCCTCACGCTCCTCTGCACTCGTGAGCCGCCATGAGCCGTGGCTGTTCATGCAGGTCCTGCAGAGGCTGGAGGCCAGGAGGCAGCAGGCCCCAGAGGCRGAGGTGACCGCCATGGAGCGACGGATGGAGGAAGTGAGAGAGAACATCCGGAAGGCGGAGGTGGGTCTGGCAGGGCAGAGCTATGCGGACCCTGTTCCTAAGCCCACCCCGGCCTGGAGCTCCCCAAACCTGGAGGCTTGGGGGTGGCCTGGGGAACCACGAGCAGTTTATCACCGCCTGGGAGACATGGGGGAGACTCGACCGACCTCGGCCCGCGGCCTCCCCACAGGTCAGCAAGGTGAAGGCGGATGCCCGGCTGGCGCTGCTTCGCACGACTGGGCTGGATGTGGACGCCTGGCTGGCGGGGGCCATGGCGCAGGCGCTGGAGGAGCTGGAGCGTGAGCGCAGCCTGAGCGCAGCCCAGCAGGCCGAGAAGGAGTCCGCGCCCGCGGTGAGAGCAGCCTGAGCGCCAGGAGCCCGGGTGGCTCTCAGCACCCCTGGCTGGGAGCAGCAGGGAGGGACAACGCTCCCCCCCCCATCCCGCTGACGCAGGGTTTGTCCCTAGACAGAAGAGTTTGACCTGGCGGAGTTTGATGATTACGATGACAGCGYTGAGCCGTTCGAAGACGTCGACCCTGGCCCTGCTGGCCGCACGTATCCTTACGCTTGCCGGGTGATTTTCGGATACCAGGTAAAGCAKCTGTTGGAGCTCTGTGGCTAGTTCCTTAGGGCTCTTGGCGCCCTGCCCCGAGCCAGGCCTCCCCACTGCTGGCCCTGGCAKCCTTTATACCACTTTGCACCATGTCCCATGTGCCCCTGCAGGGCTGCCAGGCAGAYGAGCTGTCCATCACCCAAGGAGAGGAGCTGGAGATCATCGAGGACGGTGATGTCGAGGAGTGGGTGAAGGTGGGTGCAGGTAGCCAGAGAAAAAGGCATCAGGCTGAGCATCCCTGAGGTCCCCTCCTCTCTCTAGCCTAGACTGCACKATCTGGCCCATGCCAGAGCTGGGCAGAGTTTGGGGGGGTCCCTGCGAGTCCCCACTCACGAGGACTGTCCCAGTATGAGGGCCGGAACAAATGTGGTCACAGAGTCACGATTTGGGTACAGTGTTGGGATTGTAATGTGGCTTCTGCCCCTCCAGGCCCGGAACAAGGCAGGCCAGGTCGGCTATGTCCCCGAGAAGTACCTGCTATCCCTGGGCTGTGTGGGCACTGAAGCGGGCCCCACATCTGGGGGCCAGGCTGCAGGGTCCTTGGAGACAGCCTTGCACCGGCAGCTCTCCAGCATCATGAGCGCGGAGCTGGTCTTGGAGCCTGGAGGTGGGTGGCAACATAGTATCACCCTAGTCTGGTGCGTGTCCACAGGGCAGGCACCAAGCCATGTCCCCTTGGGCTCGACCTCTGTCTTTCCCCATGGGATGTGGTCCCACGACTTGTCCCTAGTGCAAGGAGTAGCATCCCCTTCGCGCTCGCAGGGGCCGTGCCCGGGAGTGCTGAGCACCTTGCAAAGAGAGCTTGTCCTCCCAGGAGGACAGCTCTGGCCTCTACCATGTGCTGAGGCAGCTGACAGCAGCTTCCCGCTCTCTCCACAGCCTGGCTGGTGCGAGCCCTGTACGACTACGAGGGGCAGAGCCCCGAAGAGCTGAGCTTCCCCGARGGCGCCATCATCCGTGTGCTGCCCCGGACGGAGGAGGAGGTGGACGATGGTTTCTGGACCGGAGATTTCAATGGACGCATTGGTGTCTTCCCCTCGCTCGTGGTGGAGGAGCTCACCGGGGCCGGGGGCTCTGCTGGGCAGGTGGGTCCTGCTGAGGCTGAGCTGGGCCTGGCCCATGCTGGGTGAGGGAGGGAGGTTACGTGTCACCAAGGAGGGTTGCTGCATCGCCATGGCACAGGACAGGGGGCCATCTCATACCCATCGTTGCTGGGACAAGGGTGCTGTGTCTCTGGGGTGACCTGAAGAGGTCCCTGGGCCCAGCACTGCAATGAAGGTCTCTGCAGGCTGTGGAGCACCCACTGCTTCAAACACCCTCTGCTTTGTTTTTTCAGGAGCTGCCRTCACCCTCCCCTCCACCATTCTCTCCTCCTGGCCTTGCACCTGGGAACAGCCTGGCCTCCAGCCCTGCTCCAGAAGTGCTGGTGGGAGGTGAGTGCCATGAGACCCCAGGGGCTGGAAGGGCTGGAAAGGAGGTTAGGGGGGCCTGGGAGACACGCGTAGCACTACCAGAGCCCAGCCCATCTCTGTCGTGTGTCCAGTCTGCAGGCAGGATGGCATGGCCAGTGGCCAGAGCTCTCCAGACCTGTCAACCAGCCGCCTCCGTCCGGTAAGCACCTCTCTGGGGCAACCCACGGCCCTGGGCCTCCCTTACCAGTGACAATCTCCCTGCCCTCCTCATTGCCTCCCAGCCACTGAAGCTGGAGGGGAAGGGGCTGTGACATGGGACGGTGCCGTCCGCACRGCGCGGGGTGGTCTGGAAGGCCTGGGAACGGTGCAGGAGTTAGGAGCGGGCCRGCAGAGCAGGGCCTGGAGCAGTCAGCACCGCTCTCCTCTCTCCGCAGCTCCGAGCGCCTCCCCCGCCGCCTGACAGAGCCCCTGAAGCCGAGCCCGAGCTGCACTTTAGCTGACCCTGGGAGTCCCTTGTGCTCTCCTAGTCTCTCCCTGCTCCCGCTGGGTCCTTGGGCCTGCAGTCTGCAAAAGCTTCACCCAAGCAAACTGYATCACCCGCTCTGGATGCTCTCCCTGCTCCTCATCCCACGCAGCAGGGGCTGGCACAGAGGGGAGCGCTAGGACGTGCCCTGAGCCCCGCTCTGCTTCCCCGGAGCTGGTCTTCTGGGGGGAGGGGGGGGGGCGCATCCTGCTGTTGCTCCTATGGTACTCAGCATAGCTTATGGAGCAGTCTTGTCTCCGTGCACAGCACTGGGCAGCCATGCTCCTGCCCGGAAGCACCTTTACCCAAAGCAAGGCAAGGAGCTCAGTGGTGTGGTTGTGCCCACGGGTCTTACCTCTGCCCCTTCTCCAGGCCCCCGGCTGGCGTCCTCGTACATGCCCCCCCTTGCTGACAATGTAGCCCGTGCCCTGACCCCTCAGGGGATGCAAGGGCTGGGGGGAGGGGGGGTGATGTCTCCCTCCCGTGCTAGGCACCACATCTGCCATCCAGCCCCCTGCCCACCCGAGAGGGACGCGGGAGGTGGTGGGGGCAGCAGGAGCGGGCACTCTGGTTGCTGTGCCCCAATAAAGTGAGTCCACTCGGCCACTGTGTTCAGCAGCTTTAATGGTTTTAGCTTGTCTATTTACAGTGCGGTTAAACACCAAAGCYTGCCCTGGGCCTGGCTGCCGCTGGCTGGGTACGCTGGTGCCTCCATCTCATCTGCTCCACCAGAGCCAGGCTCTGGCCCCTCCTGAGCTGGGACAGGGCCAGAGGGAGGCCCATCCTTTGCTGTTCCTCCTTGCATTGGCACCTCCTGGGGACTGCTGTAGTCCCCCTGCAGCGAAGATCCAGGGCTCGTGCCAGCATCTCCCCAAGGATGGCTGGCACACRACTGCTCTGTGCGATGGCGAATGCTGCCCCGTGTCTCTGCTCTGTGTCTGCTGTGCCAGCTCAGCTGGTCGTTGGCTGGCACCACTGAGGCTAGGATGCCCCGGGGGGCTGTGCTCCGCATTTAATGCGCCAGGCTGGTGTGGATGTGCTGCCACAACCACRGGTGGGCTCAGCCCGTGCCTCACCATGGTCAAGCACCTGCATCCCTGCCCAGTTGCTCAGCAGGGGCTTGGCTCCATCTGATGCTGTCCTTTCTGCAGTGCTGGCTGCCCCRGGGGCTGCAGGAGCTGCAGGGACCCATGTGGGCAGCATGTCTGGGCCAGGATGGTGCTGGTACTGTCCTGCCCATGCCAGGCTGGAGGGGCCTGAGATGCCCCTATGGGGCCTAGTGTGTTGAGGAGGGGATCTCTGGGGCAAGTGCAGTGAGGGTGGGAGTTAGGTAACTATTGCCAATGGGATGAGGTCTGTCGCCGAGTGCGGTTGTCTGTTTAATGTCCGCGCGTCGCTCTGGCCATGCCAAGCACGTAGCTGCTCTTCTGTGCTGGGGCTGGCTGCCATCAGCCCCCGCGGCCCCACCACGGCAGAGCCCTGAGCCCGGCGTGAGGGATGGGGCTGCGCGCCTCCCATCAGCCGCCCGAGCCGGGAGCAGAGAGGAGCTGTGATAGAAAGAGGAGCTGAAAGGGAGCTCTTGGCCTCATCCATGCTGTTGCAGCTGCAGCCCTACCCTCGTCCGCGGGGCGAGCCATGGCTCAGCCAGGCTCTCTCAAGCTGCTTTTGCCCCATGTTCACTTGCTTCTAGGCCCAGCATGGCAATGGCAACCCCAGAGGGGTTTCTGCCAGAGGCCAGCACTGCCCAGCTCAGGCTTGGTACGCAGGTGAGTAAAGCTCCAGGATTCTCCATCCCCAGGAGGCAGAGATCCTGCCTCTTGCAGGACCTGAAGGCTCCTGTTTCTGTACTAGATGCAGGCTAAAAGTCAGCTGGGAAGATGGGCACTGACTCTCTTGAGAAAGACTCKCAGCAGGCTTTGCCCTTTCTCTGCAGCTGAAAGGTGGCATGAGCCAGGGCACAGCGGGCCATAACCCACCCGGGGCGTGGGCAATGCCTTCTGAATCCCATGCTCTCCAAGGACACCACGACCCAGGGGTCAGAAAGAAGCACTTACGTCACACGGTTATTCCTGTGTCCCGCACCATGGTGCTCAGCTCCTGCTGGGAAAGGAGGAGACACAAGCACATCAGCGATGTGTAACCTCCTAGCCAGGGGCTAGTAAGGGATTAGGGAGCTGCTGAGCAGCTCCAGGGGTTCATGACAAACATCTCAACAAGGCCTCATCACCATGTGCCCTGAAGCACAATACAGAGCTATGGAAAAGGCTTTGGAAAGCCTAGTGGCGCAGCCCCTAGGCATCCTCCCATGGATGAAGGATCAGGCATTTTAATGTCCCCAGGGCTGTATGCTCATGCTCCCCACTGGAGCTCTTTCCAGCCCACTTTGCAGCTGCAGAACTGGAGGAACTAACCCCTATTGCCTCCTATACATTCCCAGCTCTGCTCAAAAGCAAACCAAACTGCAGGATTTGATACAACMACCTAGCACTGTCCTGACACCACAAAGGTGACAGATGAAGGGCAAAAAAAATCTTCCCCCCACCCCCATCCAGTCTTGCCTGCATAAGCTTCTTGTGCAGATCAGATAGGCCATGGTCACCATCCAAAGTATGGTGGTCCACAGGAGGGAGAGCAGCCTGTTGCTGCCTCTCCAGGCCTCTCTGGAGAAGAGTTGGAGCACACTGGCTTTGTCCTACATGGCTGCCTTGGAGTATCCAAATTCATACCCACCCTCCTCCTTCCTTCAAGCACAACTCAAGCCCAGCAAACCACCAGCCCCACCCACAGCTCTTTAACACCTCCTGTTCCTCAACACTGGGAGCTGCAGCAGTTCAGTTGGGGCAGACTGTAGCCCTGTGTGCACTGTACAAAACTTGGGTTTGGTGCTTTCCAGGATCCCCCTGCCACATCCTCCAGCTGAGTCCCTCAAAGCAAAACATGCTATTCCACAGCCACACTGTGCTGCCAAGACCACAGAGACAAGCAGAGCTGCATCAGCGGTGTGATTCCTCTTCCTTCAGTATCCACGCTGGGTGGGGGTGAGGRGAAGCCTGGGGGTGATTACTGCTGTCAGAAAGGGATGGGAGGAAACCCAGCTGCCAAGAGAACAGTGCCAGCAGGGAAGGGAGGGCACGAGGCACACCATATGTTCTCCCCGAGAAACAGCAGAAAYCACTAGTTAAAAGAAGTCCAAGCCCCTCCGGCCCAAGCAACAACAAGTAAAGGAAGAAATAAATGCAGCAGGTTCCTCTTTAATTATTAACCTATGTATAAATAGTGGCCTATCCTCTTGCCTCTCCCATGCCCCAGCTCATGGTCTCACCATGATTCTGTCTCACTCCATATCATCTCCCTGCCAGAGATTGTTGGCACACGCAGTGCCTGGCCTGTAGGGCTCAGCAAACCGCACAGTGCCAGCCATGGGGAAGTCCTTGGCTCTGAAACATGCTGTGGTTTTTARGGAGACCATTTGCTTCCTTTTTCTTCTGAGCAAGTTGTCTTGCAAGCCTTGGTGCTAGTTTTGTCACCTCTCTCCAAGGCAGCTCAGTGGGGGCTAGCTCTTGGGGCTGCTTGGTATGGCCAGCTCTGGCAGGGAGCAGGTCCGCACACCGGACTTCACCWAACCTCCATCCAAAAAAATCAAAGGTCAAGGAAGAAGGACACTGCTCCCCAAAGGCAGTGCAGGGAGCAAATTCCTCTTGCAGGCTGAGATATCCAAGACCTAGGGACCTATGTGCTCTCTAGCACCCACAGAAAGGCAATCGGTTGTGAAGACCCAGAGCAGCATCGCTTCAGGCCTCCCCATAGACAGAGATACCAGGGTGCTGGTGTACATGTGCACTAGGAACCCAACACTGGCCAGAGTGGGCTGTTCTCCTCTCTGAATGTGGCCAGCACTGGATTCCTCCAGGCAGCGGAAGAACAACTAGGAAGCACTCAGGTTGCTTTCATAGTTTCCTAGATTTTAAGGCAAGAAAGGATCCTAGAGACATCTTTCTCTGCCTGTATGTTGCTGGCCATGTTAAGCACCAGAACTTTAGCAAAGCTAAAGCTTCAAGGTCACTAAGCTGCGTGTGAATGCAGAGAACCACCAGCCAAACGGGCAAGGAAAAGTGATCCCTATGGACACGTCTAAAGGTAAGACTCTCAGGTTTCCTCCACACAGATCAGGCTGGAAAAATTTCTTCWATCTTTCAAAAACGACTTTGACCTGAGCAGACAGTAAGACCTGTGTGAAAGCCTAAAACAGGCTGTGCTGGAACAGGACAGGGCTTCAGCAAGGTCTCATCTCACTACAAGCACTGAAAGCAACAGTGGCTTTGCCCCAACACAGCATTGTGCTTAAGAGCTGTCCATAAGGGAAAATGTATCTCCTGCCTGAGGCTTTGGGAGCAGCAAGCCTGTCCCTAGGTCTCTACTTCACCTCTTGAGTAAGTCAGTGATCTGCCTCTTTTCTGGAGTGAGGATACTGGCAGGGTGGGAACCGTCATGGTGACAGCAGCCACCTTCGATAAGGGTGGATCAAACTGTAAGCGCCTCCAGGAGAAACCATGTCTCTCTGGACCCATCCTGTGCCCTGATAAGCAGTGTGAGCATTACTAAGAGGGGCTCAGARTGCGTATGAAATAAGGACTTTCCTGGGAAAAATTAMGGACAGACTACCTAAGGTGGGGGAMTTGCACAGTCCTTAACATATCCCCTAGGTATCCACTAGAGGGTATGGAAGGAGTTGTCACTTCCCTGCTGCCCTGAGCACTGGGAAAGAGTCCACAGCCTCTGCCAGCCTGAGCAGCCTTGCAGATAAAAGGCTCCTCTGTCTAGAGAGACATAATTGCTCTCTTGCCACTGCCTGAGACATCAGAAAAAGGGGAAGTGAAAATGCAATCAARAATAAAAGGAAGCAGAAATGGGGGGAGGCAGAACAGAAAGGCTGGGCAAAACAGAACAGGTCCAAAACTGCAGACAGGTAGATCCTGAGCCATCAGGATCCAATGTAAGCCTTGGCTTGTCTATTCCATGCTGTCACAGGTCACACCACTGGGCTTGGGCTGGTTGGTCTGTTTGGCAGTATCAACCATACCAGACTTGGTGATGCCATGCCATAAACTTTCAAGCCCCTCCAACCCAAAGGACTCTATGGGGACAAGGAAGAGTAGCAACTTACCTGCTGCCCCATATCCTCCGCTCCGAGCTGTTTCCTGCTGGTGTAGTTGCTTCCCAACTCATCAGCTTGTGTTCCTTCTTGTAGACTCAGGCTCCCATGAATATCTGACACTTCATCTGCTGACCCCAGTCCAGCCTCCTCCTGGTAGATGCTGGCTCTCCGCCCTCCTTCCTCCAAAGGCTCTCCTGGGGTGCTGGCACTTGACCCTCCCAGTGCCTGCAGGCCCATATGCTTCCTTTGGTGACTAGCACTCCCAAGAGCAGTGTTAACATCCTGCAACGAGCCTGCCTTCCCAGGCCCCTTGCCATCTGGTCTATTGTTGTGAGTATCTGAGTTGGCTGGTGTGTTCGGAGCTGGCGCGTTTACATAACTTTGCTCTGTGCCTTTGCTGCTCTGTGCACCCTTCTGGACAGCTCCATTCTGCAGGCCATCCACGGGGACAGTTCCATTGCGAGCACTCTCCTGATGGAGCCGTTCATTGCTGTGCTCTAACTCCTCTGTGCTTGACTCCTTGCTGCCATCGGGCAGGGAGGCATCCTGTTGCTCATGGAAAGCGGATTTCTTCCCAATGTGTGTGACACGAAACCTAGAATGAGGGATGGTCAAGTAAAAATCTCTTCCCTTCTCTCTCCCACCAATATTTCCAGCTTGCCCATACCCCCAACCTCTGATTCCCTCTCTTTAGCATGGACCAATGCTGATTTCCAACTTTTCGGACCCATTGAACACCACCGATCATACCTTTCCAGGATCTAGTAATTTCCTCCACTGTTATCAGCCATCTTTCAAGCATGTTGATTGTGTCTGCTAAGCCACATCTTTCCAGACCCTTTTTGCTCCTACACTTTACAAGCAATTGGCCTTTGAGACTCTTCAAGCTGAACCAGCCCCAGCCGTGCCCTGGCCACCAGCCTTGGCTCTGCTCTCCCATCCTGGAGTCCTGTTCCCATTGACCTGAACCCATTTTGCTTTCATTTTGGCACAGCCTTTGAAGAGAACACAACAAATAAGAATTGATGCAAAGAGGAGGATGCAAAGTCTAAACCAGATACTGGCTGGTGCAGGCCCCAGTAGTCTAAGCCCTTCCAGCAGTGAAATGGTCACATCTCTTGGAAGCACCCTGAGATGCAATTTGGCCAAACAGGACCTTGTAYAGAAACTCAGCTGTAAATTCAGCAGGTGAAAAGCAAATCATCTGAGCCTGAAAAGGAAAGAAGGGATGGTCATGTGGAACCACATGGACATTATGTCCAGTAACCAGCTGCTGTAAGTGGAAAAAAACAGAWTTTTCAACAGTCTGTACAGGTTCAGTAAAGCCAGGCAGGACTTAAGTTTTGGCACAACACACTGTATTTGGGTAGACAGAGCAAAAGCCAGGAGGAGTTGTTTGGCTAAAATCTGCCAGAGTACATCTTGTGTGCATTGCCTTGGAGTGACAGGTGGTATCTAAGAGGTTCACCAAGCCTCTGTGTTGTGCCAAAAACCCGTTCAGAGCACAAGAATAGGAATAGAGAGCTACTGCAGAAGTTGGTCTGACACCCATAAGGGATGCATTTATAATCTGAGGTGATCGCAATACTGCATTTRGGAAGAAGAGAGAAGTTAGGGAACGGCCATAACTTTGGGAGTTGGGAGGGGAAATATGTAGGTAGCATGGGTATAGTCTAAATAGCAAGTGAGCTTGTTGTGACTAACTGTTCTTATTCTTCATAAGCAATGCAAACCACTGCTGGATCAGCACACAGGAAATCTCTTCCATGGTGAGCTAGTGTCTACCAGCCAGAAAATACTGATCCCCCAGCAGAAAATTCATCCTGACGCAATGTGCGACTCATTCAGCAACCAGTTCTAGCATCACTTGAGTCACACATGGAGAAGCTACAGTAAGCACTGTCTCTGCTGAGGTTGAGCTGTGATTCAGTGTCTGGGCAAAATACTACTACAGCAGCAATGTTCAAGCRTTGCTGAGGTTGAAAGAACAAGATCCAAATATTAGGTGAATGGTAAYACAACTGATGAAGAAGGGAACTGAGAAGAAGGCCCAAGAAAGGACAGATCCCTGATGAGATGCTAGAGATAGCTGAGTGAAGGAGATCGCCACCRGACAGCACCGGGCTGCATAAACAAACACGGAAGTGTAACAAAGAAAGAGGAACAAGTGGACAGGCCAGCAAGCAGAGGCTGGCAACAAGGAATGTGACTTCAGGAAGATGTTCTGGTTACTTGGTCACTGGCAGAAGTTCTTAAACCCTCAAAGCTGGAATCACTACATCAAAGATGGGGGCACCAGAGGAGGGTCCTAAGCAGATAGCCAGAATACTGGACGGCCAAAACCATGAAATAATGTTACCGGAGTAGACAATACACACTTGTTAACATTACAATCAGAAATGCTGCTCATAATTAGAAAATTGGCAGAGAACTGCTCCAGCTCTGGATGATATACCCACAGGATTACCTGGGTCAGGCCAAGCAGCAGTAAATATGACCTTTTAGGCAACAGCATCATGATTTAAGGAGATCAAAGAATGTTTTGGTCTCAAAGAGAGACTAGGATGAGGTACAAACGACAGGATCATTTCTTGGTAATCTCTTTGAACAAYGTCAGCCTGAAAGATCCAGAAAAGGACTGAAAGGAGCAGGGAAGATTCAGGCTGGAAGGAGCACATGACAAAGTAAYGAACCTCAGGATCACAATGAGAAAGGCAGGACAGTTTTGGCTATCTGCCCAGTCAGTATCACCAAGGCTTTTGATTCAGTGGGACATGACACACTGTAGCTGATGACGCTCAGGACAAGATCTCCATCAGATGCAAATGGCTTGGTGGATAAGCTATGCGACTAATAGAGCAGGTAGCATAGCAGCAGGAACAGTCCTGGAGTAGTTTGCAGACAGGAAGGGTGCAAAATGAGGGAAGACTCCTTTGATGCAACATACATAATGTACTACACAATAGTATTGTGGAGATGGCAAAGACAAAAGCATTGGAAAGTTATAGGGAAAGGCCTAAGATAGTAAATGATTGAATAATTAGCCTCTAATTACTGAATAATATACTACAGATGATATAACACAGATTACTTTAGAATTATAGAATAATTTGGATTGGAAAGGCCCTTAGGAGGTCTTCGGTTCAAACCTTTGCTCAAAGCTGTGGCCAATTTCAAAACTCAGTCAGGTTGTTAAGAGTCTTCTTCAGTTTGGTTTTAGAAACCTCCAAGGATGGAGATCTCTCCTCTGGGCCTTGTTCCAGGGCYGCACCACTCTCAAGGTGAAATCCTTAATGTCCTATCTGAACTTCTCTTGTCRCAACTTGTGATCATTAACTCTTGTCCTTGCACTGTGCACCTCAGAGAAGAGTCTAGCTCCACCTTCCTTGTAAACTTCCCCCAGCCCTTCAAGTAGTTGTAGAGAAAAGTTACATACCCCCTTAGCCTTCTCTTCTCCACGATAAACAAACCCCTTTCCCTCAGGAGCTCCTCATCTGTCATGTACTCCAGCACTTTGACTATCCTGGTGGCCCTCTRCTGAACTCACTCCTTTCTACCTAAGGTTTCTTCAGCTATGAGGAAGTGACTACCAGCTGGGGACCAGACTCAGTCACTAAGCTGTATGTAATAGGAARGAGGACTGGACTTTCAACTACTATATCCAAGACAGAAGCAAAAGCTAAAAACAAAGAGGAATAAGACCTTAGGATTGCTACAGAAGAGGTTGGTTCAAGGAGCTTTTGTATGTAGGATCAGTCCTGAATCAAGACAGTTCATGTAATCGGGGTATTCATAGGAAATCAGGCACAGCAAGGCACTCCCAGAAAGTTTATCGAAGTTCAGAAAGAACATGGGGCCAACTTGGAAACRGGAATTAGAATTTGGAGATAATTTTGTACCTCATGGTCACATAGGCCACACAGTAGTCAGACTTCATAGAACAGGGATTCAGCAAGCAGAAGCATTCAAAATATAACCTTGGAGAAATACAGTAACTGTCCTCTGGGGAAGGCTSATGTGACACAGGATCTTAACACGGAAAAAGAGCGAAAACTGAGATGTGAGAGAAGGTGTGTTTAGAAAAGGAGACTGTCTTCCCGAGGCACTCAGACATGACTGAAAGGAGACTGAGAAGAGCATAGATGAAGAACACAGAGCAGCAGGGGGAAGTGGGCCTCAGCCAGGGAACGAGATTAACCATGAATAAGCAAGTGTGCAGAGACATGGCTTACCAAACACTAAACTTTAAACCAAGAACAGCTGACGACAATGGTTAGAGGTAGAAGCTGTCTGTTTATTTCACCTGTGTAATTTCAGCTCGAGTTCAGCATGGGGAGGTCCTGCAGTTCTCTTCCCKTCAACAGCTCCCCATAAAGCTCCCAATTCACCTTTCTTCTGACTCCTAGAACTCYTAGTTCTGATGGTGGAAACACCACAACCTCCAAAGGTTTGCCCCACCCAGTCTGGCTCAATATTACTACGGAAAGACTGTCTCTCTGGACCACAATATGAAGCTTCATCAAAACCTAGCTAATGAAGACCCTCTGCATGCACTGAGCACAGCAGAGTTGTCTTCTCTGGGTGGCCATCAGGAATTAGCAGTTCTTTGTCATCCCACCATGATCACCACAACAGTGGGGAACTGACAKCTGGCACATCTTTCTAAAAGACATTGTGCACTCTAAGTATTTATGGGGAAAGAGGCAACCTGGGCATGATTGCAGAAGAAAAATGTATTGAAGGCGACTAATTACACAAAGACCATAGATAGCTCATGAAGTCCCTAGAGCTGAGAACAGTTGGAGATCGGAGAATATCCATGGGAAGTATCAAATATGTTCCCCTACTCTTATAGGCCTTCCAAAGTATCCATTTACAGCCATCATTAGAGGCAGAGTCCTGAAGAACTACAGCCACACTTCTGTTCTGATGGTGATGCCTGGTAATCTGCCCATTGCACCTGCTGTCGCCTTTTCTCCCTCCTAACAAGACCCCTGAAGCCTGGGATCACTGCCCTTGCCTGGCAGAAAGCTCCACTCACATGGGGTGGCAGGCTTTGAACAGCCCTTTGAGGCCTGGCACTGAGTCAGCAGGACAACCCAGGCCCAAGCCACCTTCCTTGGGAAAAAGGAGGWGAAGGAAGAGGTGTCACTAGTGCAAGACACTGGCACAGCACGGCCTACTTCATTTCTGCATTGACTCAGTGGCAGGAGCTGTACTGCACATATTTTGAAGAGCAGGACACTCACTTGCTGAGCTACTATGACACTTAAACAGGGAAAAGCAAGAAGGTGCCTGGTATGGGCAAGTGGGGAAGGGGRAAGGAACACGGGACAGAGAAGAGTGATGTCAGGTAAGGCTCATTTAAGTACCTGCCCACTGAGAAGACAGTGGTCTCYCCAGGATGCATCCTGCCTTTCCCATCCTTGGACCTCCCTTGCCGATGTAGTGGGGGCTTCTTCCTCTTGCTGCAGTGGATGCAGGGGGCCTGTGTGGATCCCAAGTGCACTGTATGGTGATGTGGTGGTCCCCCATCTTGGCTGTTACGGTGGGGACAAAGGCTGCAATAGGAAGAGGACATGGCAGGTCATATCACCTGAAGGAGTCTTCCTTACCTTGGTGCAGCCTCAGCTCAGCAAACCCAGAGAAGCAGCAGTTCTGGAGGGGACCTCCTGTTAGAACAGGAGCGAGGGATGTTACAACTGACAGTGGAGTAAAGCATAGGAACCACCATGTACTGGGGCATTATGACTCCTTGTTAGGAAGATGCTTTGTACCAAACCATTGAGATGGAAAGGGGCTGYCTGAAGAGTCTCAAGAACAAGGTGGTACAAAGACTGCTTCCTGCTCATTCTGCAAGAGACACAGCCTGGCATACACTTCCCTYACCTGGGCACCGGCACTGGGACATCCCCTTCATTGTCCCCCAGCATCTCCTTGAGGGCCTCCGCATTTGCTGAAGAGAGAGGARAAAGGGAATGTGTCAGCCAAAGCAGTCAGTAACCAAGAAGTCTCCGAGTCAGCCCTAGAAAACACTCACCTTCATTTTGGATGATGCATCTCACAATCTTCTCTACAGTGTCCTCGTTCAGCTCCTCCTCTTCATCTGAAAGGAAGAAACATAGCACGGAGGGCTGGGATTCACTGCCTCACCATTTCCTCCCACAGAACAAATACGAATACCCTAGGTCTACAGATGGAGAGGTCAGAGAAGCCCCGATTTCCCCATCATTCCCAGAAAGCATTTGAGATACACTAGAGCTCTGACCATGGAAAAGAAATGGTTAGGAGAGCCACGTGCACACAGAGTGGAGGTTTATACTTTTCCTCCACTACCAGAGCTAGGGAACATCAAATAAAATGAATAGATAGCAGGTTTGAAACAAGTAGAAAGCAGTGGTTCCTCATGGGCACAGTTAAGCTATGGAACTCCTCACCGCAGGATGTTGTGGATGTTAGAATYTTACCTGTGTCCAAGGACAAATGGGATATGTCTGTGGAACAGAAATTCACTCGGGGCTGTCAAATACATGGAAACCATCTCTGACAGAGGAAGTCACAGAGCTACACAGAGTGTTAGAGAATTAAAAGAGTATTTGGGGRRAAAAAAAACAGTAAATGTCTGCTCTGTTCTTGTATCCCCGAACACCTGCTTCTGGACACTGTTGGAGACAGGAGGCTTGGCTGGAYGGACCTTCAGTCCAGCTTGTGATGCTGGACATGTCTTCTCAGAAGTAGGTCAGAGCCCAGGTCTGGCAGGGAGCCTCCCTGGAGAACACAGTTCTGGGGCTGCCACTGCACTTACAGATGTCCCCAGAGACATTTTCCCAGGCTGTGGAGTCTCCAGTGAGCAAAGCCAATTCTGGGAAGTTTGAATATTGTCTCTGTGTAACACCAAGTCACTAGCTCTGGAGGACTGTATCAAAGTCTGCCTGGAAGCTCTCACTGTTTACACACAGACTCTGGGAGAGCCATGTTTCCCTCCCATGCACAGTAAGTCCCAATGTGAGGTGCTAACCCTCCTAAGCCCTGCTGATGAGACAGAGRAGTCAGCGGAGTTTTTTGACACCATTTGGCCGTCTTTTCAGTTAAGCAGAGAGCCTAAGAAACACATCTTCCCCATTTCAGCAGGCGCTAAGGAAATCCACAAATGATAGATCTTGCTAGGACCAAGCTGTGGCTTGCATTCATGCCCAGTGCTGCCCTGATTTCCAAACCCCGTTCCCAGAGAGACACGATATCCTCAGGTGACCAAAAATACCTTTCCAGCATGGGGCACAGATCCTAAGAAAATGCCYTTCCTCCCCTAGAGGGTCTCTAGGTCTGCACCAAACACAATACAACTAAAAGAGCACATGACTGATAAAAAACACTCAAGAGCCTCTTACTGGACACAAAAGGGACAGAGGGACATCTTGTATCTCTCGCCTGGGGAATTTTTGCTCATAGGGCACRTGGGTTGTAACTCAGATCCCGGAGATTCAACAGAGATTCTAGCTCTTACCTAGAATTGTAACTTTATGATAACACCATGCCAGGAATTGCCACGTGCTGATCTCCCACCCTCCCTGACACCACCAGCCTTCATAAGCCTGCTACCATCACAAAGTCAACAATTCAGAGGGCTTCCTGGGCCCTACACTCCTGAGAGCTGCCTCACTGCCAACACAAGAATGGCCCTAGAGGGCTGGGGCAAAGGTCTGACTGCCCACCAAGAACCTCTTTTAACAGGCCAAACATCAAGGTCTAAAGAGTAAGAGCAAGACAAATACACAATTATGTTGACCCGAATACTCTCCTAGGAGCTGGACCAGCACAAAACTGGTGGCGGAGGCTGAGCATGGTCTAAGCAGCTCTCTGTCTTGAGGCTGGAGTACGGCTACCAAGAGCCTGCCCCGTCCTTCAATCCCATTAGCTCTTCTATGTCATGGCATGTCACAGTTTGGCCATCAAAGAGACCTAAGCCCCAAAGAAAAAAGAGCAGTGGTGGGAATGGCAGCCAAAAGTGAAATGAGATGAAAYGGTAAAATCATGGCTGGCATTCATGCAGTGTTTGGTGTGAGTGGGTCATGGAGACCCTTGGGGAAATCAGACACAGAAGACCTTCACACCATGTGAAGCCCCATTCTCCCAAGCTAGGAACAAGTCCATCCAGTTGGGATAGGGCACAGTGCTCAGATAGCATTTCTGTTCTTCCCATCCCGCTGGCTGCATGCAACCTTCACGCTCATGCAGGGAACGTGGTACTGCTCTCACCGTTTCATTCCTTTCCCAGCCCACTGGTACATGATGGGTAATTCTTCCCACCTCCAGATCACTTCCGAGAAACATATTTAAGGAGTACCACRGTACCAGAGTCTCCCCCTCCCCCCTCCCGCTGAGTCCTCGTATCCCTGTACTCACTGGCCTGGAGCTCCGTCAGCACATCTTTGTTATCTGGGTCGAGCTCATCACGGAAAGTCCGGCATCGATATCCCTTCTTCTTCAGGACATGGCAGATCAGGAAACCGACCAGTCCCATGATGAAGAAGACCAATACAAGGAGGAAGACCATAGACAGGCTGTGCTGGGGGTCTGATTCCCCATCATCGGTGCTGTTCTGGTCTGACATGCGGATCTAGGAGAAGGGGGGGGAGCAGCTCAGAGACCCTGGCACTCAACCCCTGCCAGTCTCCTGGCTCTCATCCTCCTGACCCTCTGCCCTCCCCTTGTCATTGGCACAGCCCTGGCCCCAGGCCCTCACTTGGAAAGAGCCTGCTCTCAGCTAGGGATGAGCTGGCAAGGGCTCATCTCTTGCTCCACAAGGACTGGCCTGGCAGGGGGCCCTGCCACCCCCATGTACTCAGGGCAGCACAGAGGAGAAGGCAAGCTGGACACAGCTCGGCACGGTTTCCCAAGGACACCTCCACCCCACACGCACCYGGCAAGAGGCATCCCAAGGGCAGCAGCAGCAGCCATGCAGGCCTGCCCAGCCATCCGGCTCTGAGCTGCTCTGTGTCTCTCTCCATTGCAGGCTCCTTCCCAAGGGCACAGGTCCCCCAGCTGCCCCCCGGCTCTGCAGCACTCGGCCTCACTGCCTCGCCCTTGGTGGAGGATGAACGCCCGCAGCCAGCGCTCTCGCAGCACTGCACCAGCCCGCTCCCCCCCGCTTCCCTCACTACTCACAGCCGCCACGGAGGGCCTCAGCCGGCAAAGGCAAAGGCAGGGTGGGCAGGGAGCCACAGCAGCCGGGCTTGCGAAGGGCTGAGCCAGCCGGCAGCTCCCGCATTGTCTGCCTTCCCCCGGGCGCCCCGCAGAACCGAGCTCCCTCCCTCTGCCGCTGCCTGCCCTGCTGGGTCTCTGCGTGGATCTCAAGGGCCTCCCCGGCTCCCCGCCCCGGGCATGTCCTGGGAGCTCGGGGGGTTGGCCGCCTGCTCGCTGGCTCCGCTCCTCGGCGCAGGCAGGGTCTCTCCGGCCGTCCCTGGTTACTGCTACATGGGCGCCGCTGTGCCGGAGAGCAACGCACGCTGCCGCTGTGGCTGGTACCTTGAGCCTCCGGCGCTCTGCAGAGCTCTCCTCTTCACCTTCACCTGTCTCCTAGCAACCCAGCATCCCTGCTGCAGGGTACCACTTTGAGCATCCTTCTGCTACCCCAGCTCCTTCGCCTCTTCTCTTCCTCAGGAAGGAGCAGATGAGCCACGCTGCTTCTGCCTTCCTAGGCAGCCTACTGCTGTCTGCTAGCAAAAGCACCTGCCTGTCCTGATCCAAGAAAATCTCGCTGAAACTGTAGTGGATGAAGGTGCAGAGAGCAGCTCAGGGAAATGCTGGCAGCTGCAGCAAGGGGTAAACAACAGTGTCGCTCAGGGAAGATGGTGCTGGCAAACTGCTTGCTGTCCCACAGCAGATAACCTTGCCAGAACGCAAGTCAGCCCTGACTCCCCCAGCACGTTCCTTTCCAAAGTATTTGTCGATTCGTAGAGCAAGAAGAACAGTGGTGACAGGATGGAAAGGGGTGGAAATGGGTCTCAGCAAGAGCAGGATAGTTCCTCTATTGGTATGTGCAAGGCACAGTGGAGCACAGAGGAAGAGAGGCATGCATTTATCTACGCTAACTAGTCCRTGATCACGGTACCAAAGAGTCAGAGAGGTCATGGAAAAGGAGCCTTGAAAGACCATGCAGCCCAACATCCTGCTCAGAGGCAGATAAGCTAACTTTCTCCCTCTCATTCTGTAAAAAAGTTTGTCTAAACCAATCTTCAAAAGCTCCATCAGTGGCAGTCCCAATAGCTCCTTCTCCACCTCTTCCACATTATCCTCACTTTGTGAGGCTTCACCAAAAACTCCTTCACTGCTGCAAATTAAGCCTGCTCCTCTTGGTCCTACCTACAGGGCCAGTCCTCCACCCAGACCTCAAAAAGTATATGCAACCCTTGAAATAACTGGTGACCTCGTATTTCCTATCACATCTTTACTGAACTATGTATATAAAAACTCACTTCTGGGAATTACCTCACCAAGCCCATGTGATGATTAATTCTTAGGTCTTACCATGTATTCAGATTCTTTGTTTATTCCTCTCCTTCTTGCAYAAGCTCAAAGGCTGCTAAGTTGCTCAGCCTGCCCATACCCACTGTGGGTACATGTGCATATGATATTAATGTGTGCAGACAGAAGTATTCAAACATCTCATCAACTGTCAAGACTGGACAGCAGAGACCTCACAAACTAGCTGAAACCCCAGCATAGACTGCTCCCATGTAGCTTCTTTGTTATCATTGCCTGGGCTCTCTTCAGCCAGGCTTCACGCCAGAGCTGCATGTGGAGACCACCCCATAGGGCTAGCCCCACTCCTTACCCYTTCTGGYGGGGCGCTAGCCCTCACTTCTCAGYCCTGCTTCCAAAAGTGACCCTTTGATACCATTCACTGATGCACTGGGAGGCCAAACTCAGAGGATCATCAAAGGTGAACTGTTCCTGCCTTCGAATCCTTACGGATCTCACAGAGACCAGCCCTTTCACCATAGCATTTGTAAGGGTAGGAAGCTATTGGGAACACGACTAAAGCCAGGAGGGCAGAAATAACACAAGTGCTGAACCTCCTACAGCTCAAAGATCCTCACAGCTGAACTGGCCCACATAGATGGAGATACAGGTGAGCAAAGGGAAGTGTTGGTATACATCTCTTTTTATCTACCGCTGAGGCAACCCACAACTCTTCCAGGCTTTCAAACGAGATGCACCTTGTAGCCAGCTACATGATGATGACAGCCCTCATTCCTATCCAAAAGCAGCCAGGAGAACCATGGAAGTAACATTCAGGAGCCCAGGACTCTCCTTCAACCCCGAGAATTCACCAGGTTACAGCACATCGTATGTGCCATTCTTCCGTCTGTTATCCTGGCAAGAAGACAGGCTGAAGCCATAAGATAGTCCTAATATGGAAAGAAAAGACCACGGGCAGTGGGAGACTTTTTTCGCCTGTTTCTGCCATGTGTTGCTGGTGACACAGGATAGGAGAAGTCTCATGACCCCACTCTATTGAGCTGCCACCAACTACAACATCATGTGAGTCTCTGCTGATGCCCTCTCTTCTTTGAAGGGACAGTGGGCCAGGGACCTAGCAGTTCTGACTTTCTCCTAAGCCCCACGGTAACGTAGTCATGGTGAGCTTTCTTCCCATTTGTTCTCATGCCCACGCTGTCCTTTAGAATAAATCGTTCTTTCTCCTCTCTGGTGTTTCCGCCCACCCAATGTAGCTCTGCATGGCAATCCTATCCCCTTTCAGCCTTCAGCTTTGCCAGGCTAAACAAGCCCAGCTCATTTAACCTCCTTTCCCAAGACAAGATTTCCATTTTGCCACTGTCTCAGCTGTCTAAGCATTTCCAAAACCAAGGAGGCACGTGATGGGGAGAAGGAAGAAGGCACAGCAGCCTRTCCTGGGACAAATCCTGGCCCTGCATGGGGTAAAGGAGGTTGAAACAGGACAAGCAGTGAGCTCCTCAGCTTCATTATCCTGGACGATTGTCTTCCTCCTCCTCCTCCTGGGATGGGCACCTATCTCTCAGCACACAAAACAAGGCCCCTCTGGACCCCTCTTGCCCAGGGCTCCATCCTGTTTCCACCACACCAGGCCTCAGAGTCCTTCAGCCCCAGGGCTGCTCATTCTTTGTGTCACTACTGAATCTCATTAACATCCTTATGGCCAGGCCAAAGAAGAGCAGCTTTGTCYTATACAGCCCTTCCCGGACCTTACAGGTGACAGCTGTTAAAAAAAAAAAAAATATCCCCCACACACAACCCAAGCAATGGCTCTTTTCTCTCCTGAGACTGACCAGCGTGGTACAGCTTGAATTCATAGAGCTCAGCTCTCYTTCCAGCGCAGCATGGCCTTGTCCATCCTGGCCATTGAGAACAGTCCCTGGATGGGGCTATCCCCCAAACTACAATAGGGAGGTACTAACAACAGCTAGATGATTGTAAGATGCCTCTTGGAGCAGGTTTAGGTCCCCTCATACACATAGCCAGAGACCACGCTGCAGAGAAGGGGCCAGTTGGTCCCTGAGGCACTGGAGCTCTCTGCAACCATCAGGGGGTGATGAGGAGGGTCTGAGCCACCCTGGCTGCAGCACGTTGTACCGGGCGCTTGGGAATACAGAGCAGCACAGATCACAAAGGAAAGACTCRGTGCCACCAGTCGCGGCACGCCTGGAGTCTGCTTCAGCTTGGATTTGTGTCCTTTCTCTCCCCACTCCTTCCTCCTACCTCTGCAACAGGTTCAGCTCCTTCCCCCACCCAGTGTGACYCCAGTAGCCAAGACAGAGCATAAGCAGAGACAGTGCTGGAGCCAACAGCAGTTCAGCAAAAGCTCCAGGACAGGCAGCTGCCCGTTTGCTGCACTCACCACTGAGATCCCCCTGCCYTTCCTCCCCAGGTCACTCACGGGAACTGTCCCGGCAGACAGACCTAGAAGTCCTGGAGGAACCTCAGGATCTTTGAGGCTTCCATCCCTCTTGTGAAATAGCCCAGAAGCAATTTCAAATTTAAAGTTTTAAGCCATCAGGTTTAGAAGTTACTGGGGAAGGAGGGGKGTGGAGCAACTGAGCACCCAGCAGACGGACAGCACGATCCACATGCATCGTCCCCTCAGGTGAACAGCTCCCCAGAGAGACACCGCTCCATCGCTCCATACAGCAAACCATGCCACGAGCTGCAGTCCCAATTTATCGCCATATTAGTGCTTTTCTGCTTTTTTTCCATGATTTTTCTACAGTGACTATAATACAAGTCATACCACAAACAATGCTAATACACCCATTTTGTGGATCACCTGCTTTGGCCATATTGATTGTCCACGTGGCAGTTAACAAAACAGGAGAGATTTCTAGGCTCTGAAGTTCCTGCGGACAGGCTGTTTGTGRGGTCTCTACCACGATGCTCAGCATGAAAACTGCCATTATTTCTGTGCAAATTCTATGCCTAAATTGCATCTCCTCAAACATTATCCTGAATCTTAAACCCACTTAAGACTTTCAAACGTGCCCAGGAAGTTAATGGCCTTTAAAACGCAATGCATTTTTGCTATTTGAGTACAAAGAGCATCTAAAAATATCCTTCTCCTATGATTTCTTTGCAGTGCTCCAATACCCATCAGAAGGCCCTGAACAGTAACTGATTTTCAGAAAGTGAATTCAGCTAGCAAAGTCTCCATGTAAGCAAAATGTGCTCAAGGAAGGAATGTATTTCTTACCTATTTGCTCCTTTCCCATAGCCAGGCAGGTCTGTGGCTCAGCTGTGCCGTTTACGCAGCTCTCCAAGCCCGTGGGGATGTTATCTGGTCGCTGCACCTTTCTGATCTGCAAACAGCCCGTCATGCTGAGTGATCAGCCATCGGTGAGACGTCAGCTGGAGTGGAAACCCAGCCGGGGAGCAGAGTGCCGCTGACTTGAATCATTTTGTTGCTAAATCCTCGTTGCTTAGATCTAGCCTATTAAAGTCCATTTGTCTGACCTGGGGGTACGCTAGGCTCCCGGGCCCGGCGTCTGGCACATGTCGGGTGCCGCCGGCACAAGGCCTGCTGTCACACGCAGCCCCAAGTGGCACAGGGGAAAGAGCAGGTCCCGAGGTGAAATACTGCAAAAAGCAAATCAATAGTGCTAACCGTTGYCACAGATGGAGCACAGCTTTCAGCTCCTGCAGGATGCTTTTAAATCTCTCCTTCTCCCCATGGGCAGGCTGTTTTTTTGGCTTTCTCCTCCAGGATCCCACCTGGCTCTCCTCTGCTTGGGCCCACAGCCCTGTAGCATTGTACAGACACTCATCCTTTCGCACAGAGCCTCTGTTTCCACAGGTGCTGTTTGGGGTGAATTTGCTGCTACAAAAACCATCTACAGGCTCAGAGCAAGGAGAGCACCGCTCTGTGCCAAACCTGAAAGTGCTTAGCTTTACGACTGAGTTGGCCTGTAGCAAAGAGCGTCCCGGCCTCACAGCAGGGTTTGCAAGCCACGCTCTGCAGGGTCACAGCCAGAGACTCTCAGCACTCCTCCGACGCATACCGCTTTCCTGGAGCAGCCCTTTGGTGATCAAAGAAATTGGAAACCACTGTGCAGAAGAAAACTACTGCCAAAGGACAGGAGCCAGGAGGAGCAGCAGCACAAAGGGCACAGCAAGGGAGACGAGCATTCACACAGTGAGGGGCAGATGACGATGGGAGCGTGATTTAATAATCCCGTGATATAATTGCATACTAAGAAAAATTCTTTCCCTGCTTGCAACTCTCTTAGCAMGCAAAATGACAAACTGTCCCTCCATTTCCTTGCCTTCCCTCCATCCTCATCCCACACACTCAGGGCTATGCRTTTGTGAAACTCCTGTTACTACAAGCCAAATGACTTCCCTTCTGCACATTTATTACCCAGTTCAAATATACTTTTGCTGAGAAGCTGGGGAATCTCCCAGTGCAAATCTGTAGTGCTCTCCATCCTGAATCCGCTCCTCTTATGTTCACAGGGACCCCCAGTTTTGGGGCTGCCCATTTGCCCTTTTCCTCTCTGACACCCTACAGAAGCTGCCGTGACCTATTTTACTGCAGGTGTCTTTGACCATCTTGTCTCAAACACAGCATCCTCCATCTCCAACCTCCTGCTCATGGGATCCACAAGGGCAGGTTTTCCCTGTTGCCCAGGAAACCTGCAGGACCAATTCCCTGCTCAGCTCAACTCTTCYGCTCTCAGTGAGGTCAAACTTGACCTAGAAAAGTAGCTTCTGCTGCTGGGTTCATGGGTGCATGTTTTGTTTGTCATGTCTGTGGTTTAGCTGCAAAAATAAAGCTGCTGCAAAATTCCTGGTTAGTCT
Organism: Rhea americana; assembly: GCF_003343005.1. Lineage (NCBI taxonomy): Eukaryota > Metazoa > Chordata > Aves > Rheiformes > Rheidae > Rhea > Rhea americana. The sequence goes on from NW_028186384.1 coordinate 1,090,900, forward strand.
TCCCTCTACTTGAGGTCTCCCAGGCTCTTCCTGCCAGTTGCATTTTCCTGCATCTTCCTTTCCAGCAGAGCTAGCCCTGGAAAAGCAGGACTGCCTCATAAGAAATTTAAAACAGAGAAGCATCCAAAACCTTGGAAGCAAAGGGAGGATTACGTTGCAAGRGCCAGGCACCCCGTCTCCAGCGCAGGCTTACGGGTGCCGTGACAGCGGCTGCCCGCACACCGTCGGCTCCGCCTGCAGCCGCCCCCTTTTTCTCCTGCCCTCTCTCCCCGGGGCCATTGCTCTCCCTCCGCGCTTTGCCGGTCCTTATGCGCAGCGCCCTGCGGGCCAGGCGCCGTCGCGGGAGCCGGGAGGAAGGCCTCCCTCGGGCGGCGGGCCGATTTCAGGCTCCGGCTAATCCGGGTCCCGACCCGTCGGGAACGGCCGCGTGCCGCTTCCCGCTCTCCTCGTCTCCAGTGGCGCGGCCGCTTCGCCGCCGGGCGCCCTGCCTCTCCTCCAGCCCCGCTTCAGGCCTTCCCTGAGCGCTGCAGTTTCATACACCTCGGCCTGCCCCGCGGCTTTTGTCCGCCGGCCGCCCCGCCTGCCTCCGGGTGCCTCCCTGTCCCCGCCCGCTGCCAACCGATTACTGCTGAACGCTGCCACAGGTCGGGAGGCCCCGTTCCCCTCGGGCGCGCCCCGTGCCGCGGCGGCGCACCCGAGGCCGCCTCGGCCCCCGCCCCTTCCCCGGGGGGAGGGCGCTGAGCCCGCGCACGGCCCC
>NW_028186384.1:1091891-1114310 GCF_003343005.1 Rhea americana
GGCCTCTCCGCCATGTCGAAGACCGTGGCCTATTTCTACGACCCGGACGTGGGCAACTTCCACTACGGTGAGGGCAGGGCCGGGCGCGGGGCCGAGGCCGGGGCGCCGGTGGGGGCCCCGAGGAGAGGGGAAGGACTCGGCGGGAGGGGCCGGGGTCCCCTTCCCCCCCCCGCCCGTTCTGGTGCGGGGGCTGATGCCGCAGCTCCTCCGTCCCAGTCAGGGGGCTGGTGCAACCCTCCCCCCGACACACGCACACGCGTCTCAGTATCCCAGTCAGGGGACTGGTACAACATCCTCCCACACACGAACATCCTAGTCAGGGGACTGGTATAGCGTGCACACACATACACATCCCAGTCAGGGGACTAGTAAACCCCCCCTGCATACACACACATCCCAGGCAGGAGACTGGTGCAACACCCCCCACACACATACACACTCACACATCTCAGGGGACTGGTACAACTCACCACCCCTCCCCACACACACGCTCATCCCAGTCAGGGGTCCAGTACAGTGTCTTTGTCCCTTCAGCTCTCACTTTGGAGTGCCTGTATCGCCCTGCCACCCTGAGCTAGGATCAGGGGGCTGGTGCAACCCTCCTTCTCCCATCCTGGCTCAGAGGGTTTGTACACTCYTGATCCTTGCTTGGGGGTCAGTACAGTCCCCTTCCCCCAACATGGTCAGGGACTAATGCACCTGTCTCTTCCCCAACCCAAGTTTAGGGGATCTTAGAGCCCCCCCCCCTTCCAGATCCTGTCTTGGAGGACAAGTTCTCTCCATGCTTCTCCCCATCCCAGCCTGGGGGCCTGGTAGGCCCTCTGCTCTGGTCCATGCTCAGGGAGCCAGTGCTCATCCTTTTCTCCCTGCAAGGCCCAGCACAGAAAGGTGGCTCAGAGGGCTGGGTCTCCCTACCTCCATCCCAAATGTGTGCTGCTCTGGCGGAGGGGTGGCTTGAGGGGGGCCAGGACCATGAATCCCTGTGTTGTTTCCCTTCCAGGAGCAGGGCACCCCATGAAGCCACATCGCCTGGCACTGACTCACAGCCTTGTCCTGCACTATGGACTCTACAAGAAGATGATCGTAAGCATCTCTTCTCTTGGGGCATATGGCTCTGGCAGGGCACGTGGGACCCTCACCCCGGCTCCTGGAGAAGCTATGGCTATGGGAAGTACCTCTGGCCAAACAGCCATTGGAGGGAGCTATTTATCCCTGGGCAGACAGGAAAGGTGTTGGAGATCCATGCTCTATCCTGATTTTCAGGGCTTATTTTTACTGCTAACTCCAAACAAAGGCCTCTGTTTTAAGGCTCAGGCTGTGTTAGTAAGTTGTCCAGAGGTTTTTCATGTTGCTGCTTCTTGTTCRGCTCCACATGTATCGCAGCAGGTAACAGAGTTTTTACAGACAGGGTTGCATGTGGTCTTGGGCTTTTTCACTAACATGAGCTCCCAGCATACCACCCAGAGCTGATTTGAACTATAACGGAGAGAGGTCATCATTGGCTGTCAGCATCATGTTCAAACTTGTGCTTACAGTACTGTACCTGGAGCTGAAGCTGTGACAGTGGGAAATGTGTGAAATTTCAGTGTCTATAACTGCTTCTGGGAAGGACCCAGAGACTACTGTGAGGTTACATGTGGTCGTAGAGAAGTAAAGCTGAAAAGAAAACCCAAGCAGTTAGCTAATTCATCTTGATGCCATAAGGCAGGATTCACTAGTCCTATCTCATCCTTGCTAAATGTTTTCCAGCGTGGTCTTCAAAGTCCTTATTGCCTAACCATCTCACACGATCTAGTTCAGTTCTTTCCTCTCATTGCCATTAGAAAGATTTTCTTTTTCTGAAGTCTGGCTTGTGTAAACCTGATAAAATATGATTAGCATGCAGTAATAATAAAAAAGCAAACCTGATTCTCTGTATCTTTCAAGAAAGGAACTAATGTTGCAATAGTAGAATATGGCTATAAATCTGTGATACCCTTATGTGAAATATGTTATTTCACTTGGAGCAGGTGGGATTGAACTGGGCCCTTCCCTAGAATCCTCATTTCATTTTGTGTCCGTTCTCATAGCACAGTGGAAGAAAAAAAAAAGAAAAAGTAAAGATCTTAACAGTATAGGATGTGTAGTTTAATGGTACAAGGTTAAGGAGGAATGTTAAAACACATGCATCTACCTGTTACTTTTGAGACAGCTTTTGCACATTTTGACATGCAGAATATGCCCTCTCCAGCTGCTGAATGTTTTGGAGCAACTTGTTTTGTCTCTTTAGCTTGTTCTGGTTTTCAGTATTGAGAGATTGCTTCTAACCTGTTTCAGACGATTGAAGGATTTAATTCTTGTGCTGCCTGGCATGGTGCCAGGTCATGATATCTGATTCAGAGGCCAGGTTTAACTGCTAGCTATTGTCTCTGTAGCCCATAATCTATTTGATGTGCCTTAGGGAAAGGTCATGACCCAGAATGTTGTTCTAAATGTTGATCTATACACTACAGCTCCAGGCACTTCTGTTTTTTATATATGTATATATATGGTGTATATAGATACATATCTATATATGGGTATATATATATAAAATTACATGTTTGATATGTATTTGATGTTTTATTTTTTTTATATATAATTTTATTATGATTATATAAATAAATAAAACACTTTACAAAACAGAAATTTCCACTGTTATTCACGTGTCTGAACTCGATGACCTAGGAAGTTACTTGAATGCGTTTTTAAAACTGTTTTGAGGAGATGTGATTGCAAGTTACTGGTAAGCAGGTAACTGCAAGACTTGTTTTGAGGTTCTATGGATGAAAGCGTGATCAACCTGTCTCAGTGATGTGTTTTCACATTTGCAGCATGTTTTAGGGATAAGTCATGAGCTGTTGTAAAAACATAGTGATTGTACAAATCTGTCAGACAGAAATGTGCAAATACCAGGCTCTTTCCAGCTAGACCAGGCACTTCTCCAGATTTTAGATAGCTTCCTGTGTTCCCTCATACCCAGCATTAAGTTAAGCAAAACTATAACCAATTCCACTGAACTATCAAAAACCTGACCAGTATTTGATTGTCATGATACCAGAAAAAGCCCATACTCAAAAACACCTGTCAAATGCTTGAAATTCAGGCAATGCTGGGATCGGAATTGTGTCACTGTGAGCACTAGAGAACAGGATATTTACAGTGTCTTCTCCAGTTTCTGGGAAGGACAAGAGGCAAAATTCGTGTGAGGGTGATAGCAGTGTTTTAGTGCGTCTCTTTAGGACAAAGTGTCAGCAGCCAAATCTGTACAAGTGGGGAAGAGGGAGAAGGTAGATCTCAGCTGTACCTGCCATCTGTGCAAGCAATTTTGTTGTTGTCTTGTGCTGTACTGGTGCCTGGCATTTGTCACAGAGTCACATTCAAGCTTTTCAATGAGATGCTAAGATGCAGCAGTGGAATTTTGCTTGATAGAATATGTAAAATAAATTTGGTGTATTTAAACATTAAAAAAGTTCCCTTGTGGAGCTTGTTGGTATTTGGTAGAATCAAATCCTTTTGATTTGCAGCAGTCATGGTAAGAGCTTGTGCAGGTGGAGTGACCTGTAACAGCTGAATGTTCAGCCATCTATAGGAACCGGCCTCATGAGGGCATGATTTTCTCTGTGTGTATTGGCAGGAGAAATAAGAAAGGATTGGGAAGTTAGTCCCTACTCCACATGCTAGCAGAAAGTAGCACATTCCATAGCTGAGTTTTCCTCCATCTCTCTTGGTTTCCCGTCCTTTCCTATCTGCTCTACTTCTTCACTGTGGGATTCCCAGACCTTATCACCCAAGTGGGCATGTCTGCTTTCCCTTTGAGTTTCTTACCTCACTAGCCTGCCTCAGAAAGGCCTGGTCTTCTTTCTCCTCCCAACCTCTGAGACTTTTTCTCCATGTCTGCTGATTCTTTCCTTTTTATCTTCTCAGATACATCTTCGCCTTTTAACCAAACTGCTTTCAGCTCTGTGCTGCTTTGGTTCTGACAGTTGAGACCATAGAGACCTCAAGAAAAAGTTGCCCTGTTCCCAACTCCTTTCATTGGCATCTTAAAAGAATTACCTGCTGTAGCAATCACGGGGGAAATCTAGCTGAAGCATATTCAGGGCACACAGAATCTTTAGAGAATTTAGTTTCCAAATTTTTACTGTAAATGAGTGATTTTCTATGAATAACTTCTCAAGATTTGGGATTTTTCCTACAGAAACAGCAAAAAGCATATTCTGACATGACACTTCTAAATGTCAAATCCATGCCTGAGTGAGGCAGTAGGCAGAGCTATATACTTTGCCCTATTTTTAGCCATGAAGCCAGCTGGGTTTGGAGGGTTTTTTAGTTATATTTTCCATAAAATGTCATCCTGAGGCAGAAAACCACACAGGAAACTTCATCTTGAATAGTCAGTGACTGGCAAAGTTACAAGTAAGTAAAACCAAGAGATTATTGGTCAACTGTGATTATAAAAGGTCCTACTAACTTTATGTTATGGTTACATCATTATCTGCCCTTTCTGCCTTTTCCATATAAAAGACTGCTGTTCTGTCAAGGTAATTGAAGCTGGTTTTATCTGTTGACATCTTTCCCAGCTTGTTTGCGGCTGTGGTATGTGGACAGGTGGTGATCCAGTCTTTAAGGCTCAGTATTGCTGAAACAGAAGGAGTTGTACTGCTGCCCGTCTGCTCTGTTCTCACTGCTTTCCTTGTGCTGCATCTGGAAGCTGTTGGATCCCTTTATGAGCTGATGTGACTCAATAACTCGGCAAAACCAGAAAAACAATCCRCTGAATTAGCAAAATGAGAGAGCCTACAGAGGGGGTTGAGTGCCAGAGCCTGCTTAGGAAAGCAGGTGGGGTTGTATGGCTGGGAGCATGGTGAAGGGGAAAAGGTGGAAGGAGTCAGGTTTTCCCTTCTACTAGTAGTTGATTCAGTCTTGAAGTTTTTGGTCCTTTTCTTCTCCTTTCTGTTTTGGGTCCCCAGTCACTACTTAATATCTGAGAGAACTTCTTAATATCCTGTGAGATTTGTTTCTTCTCCATGAGGATTCTTTAGTGTTGCTTTTGGTCTTGTTTGATTTAATCAGTCCTCTGGACTCCCAAGAGATGTCTACCTAGATCTTCATGGGGAATAGGTCTTGCCTTCTGCTTTAGCAGCTGCTAAGTGGAAGCTAACAGGTCATCCTTTTGAGTCATTTCATCTTCCTTGCATGAGTTGTCGCAAACAGTGTCCTGCAAGAAACACTGAAGCCTGCACATGCCTGTGGAAAACACCATTCCATATCCAGGTCAATATACAGTTACGCAGTAAAGGAGACTGTGTTTGTTAGGGTCTCTAGAAAAATATCCTCTGCTGTGTATGATTAGTCCTTAGGATAATTGATTTAATACTGAGGAGAGCATCCAAAATATGGCAGGTGAGAATGTTCCTTTAAAAACTAGCATGACTGACACTTGCAGAAAGAGATTACCTGAGTAGAGGAAAGTATAATAGCCTCTGCAGCCCTCTTTTAGAGAATCTGCAGGGCTTATCTGGTGGACTTCACAATGAATTTTCAAACATTTGACTTCAATCTTTGTTTTTCAAAATGGCAAAATTATTTTTCTTTAAAAATTATGGAATAAATAAGGTTTAAGAATAAGGCTACCATATTCTCCGTGAAGTATGTTTATACTGCTCCCAGATTATGGGCTTTTAGTTATATTTTGCAGCTATGTGAACTTACAAGGAGGAGTTTATCAGTCTGCATGAGTTTATACTGCTTTATGATACTAATACAGGTCTCATATTTAGCCTAGGACACAGTCATGCTGATAGAAGCTGCCCCAACATATTTTCACTCCAGAGACAAGCTCATGCTTTTCCATGTTTTACCATGTTCCACTTCTTCCCAGAAAGGCATGCTTTAGTTGAAACAAACTGGGAAACAGAAAAGTTCCCCCTTACTGATTTCAATGGAGTTTTAATTTCCCCACATTGGATAGGTGGTGTTAATTTTTAACTTACTATATATTAAGATACTCACTCTTAAGTGCTAAATTGGCAATTGTGTGCTGTCATGAAAACCTTAATTTGAATTTATCCAGTTCCCTGACCATTTTAGACCACTTTCAAAAGGAAATAAAGCTTATGTAACTGTCCCGTTTGTCCACAAGCCCTCTCTAAATAACTTTTGAACCTATCAGCCCATTACAGACAAATCTTACAGAGGGACAGAAATCTTTACTTTTTCAAAGTATTAGAAATTCTCTGAAAGMTGGTGACTGATAAGGGAATAGTGTCCCTCAATGAAGAAAAAAATTAAGTCTAAACTCAGCTATTCTCTTTTACTGGCTTGCCAGTTGGCCAGTAAAGAGTATATGTGTATATATACACATACATAGAAGAGAACTGACCTACTGCTGAGATAAATGAGCCTGGGGTGTGTGTAGGATGTGGGGAGTTTTGTAGTGGGGGAAAGAAGGAATCAGATTTATGTGGCGAGAGCTGTAGTTATTGCTGCAGATGGGGATATGGTTAAGAGGCAAATCAGTAGTAAAATGGGCTTCATGGAGCATCTTGTTGAATTTAAATGAACATGTATGTCAGGGAGCCAAACATGTATTGGAATATTTTTGATATACCTCATGCAGGTCATTTGTCAATTAGTTTGAGATTTTTTTTTTTTAAGTCAAAGCAAATGCAGTTCTGGATAGGAAATAAGTCTTGTCTTTCTTTCTTGAAGGTTTTCAAACCATATCAGGCATCCCAGCATGACATGTGCCGGTTCCACTCTGAGGATTACATAGATTTCTTGCAGAGAGTGAGTCCCAACAACATGCAGGGATTCACCAAAAGCCTCAATGCCTTCAACGTGGGCGATGACTGGTGAGTCCTCTGTGCCTTCTGTGAATCCCGAGTCATAAAGGCTAATATGATCCTCAATTTCTTATATCTGGAGAGCTCTCCTTGAACGTACTGTTTTCTCCCTCTCCCTCTCCTTCTCCCTCTCTTTCTTTTTTCTTTCTTTTTTTTGAACAAGAATGAATTACATATCCATCTTGATCGTATCAGATTATTGGAACCTCCTTGCTTCCTTTCCCTTCTCTTTTTAACTCTTCGCAGTCCTTGTTTGTAGATTTATTTTTAGACTGTAAGCTTGTTGGGTTGGAGATTTTATCTCTACTTGTTCTCACAGAGCCTCCAATTCTTGAACATGCTAACTACTTTTTAAAATAATTGCCTGTCATTTTAGCTATCTCAGTGTGTGCATGTAAAACTTGAGGTAGCTTAGAGAGCCTGATTTTCAGGCAGAACTGTGCAGGTATTCATGCAACTGTACAAAGCCACATTAAATCTTGTTGAGAGTACTCAATTCCAATCTTTAACATTTGTGAGAGTTGATGACATGGAAGAAATATGTGGAAAGGTTCCCTGTGTGACTAAAAAAGTGTAGACAATACCTTGTCTGGTTGAAGAAAACGAGGGCTGTCACAGAATAATGTTCTTATGTGTTCTTTAGGGGAGAAATCTGTAAGTACTACAACAGCAGAAGTTATAATAGCTATAGAACAGTGCTATCCCAAGAAGGTATTAGTTTAGCTTGTTTTAAGCATGTAGTCTTGGAATCAAAAGATTGTTCCATAACCTTGCTGCTGTGATGATCAGAAATCATCCTCTTATCAGAGATGAGGGGGAAAAGGCAATCTTTAAGTCATTACTTGCCTCTGAATGAAATTTGCAGTGTGAAACTGAAGGTCATTGACACGGGGTTCCACATCCTGTGTGTCCATACTCTCCCAGAGATCGTGATGCCTGGACTAGCTCTTTGTGGTGGGATGGATCATGCCTTGGTGCTGTCTTAAGAGCAGCATGCATCTCTGACTTCAACATGCTGCACTGTGTGCTGGGAAATGGAGGGGGCAGGATCTTCCAAATACAGCCAGTGGGAAGATGCTGTGGGAGCAGACTAGTCCTTCCTTCTCCTCAGTGCAGTTTCATACTCCATGCCTTAGTTTTGTACATGTCAGCAGAGCTGTGGGACGGACTTTGGTGTACGTTTTGAGCAGCACAGCCTTTTCAGGCCTAACTTGAAAGCTTTGGTAATCATTAGCAAATTCACTGAGTTTTCCATTGTGTTTGCAGCCAGATTGCTACCTGTTGGTACTCAGTGTGTTATAAGAAGGGTCAGAAGGATCTCAAATTAACTTTTTCACAGAGAATGAGTTTTGATCTTGCTCAGGAAATGTCCCTGAACTGTTTTATTCCCAGCTTTGCTGTATTCCCAGCCTTGCTCTGGAGAGATGTGGAAGACATTCTGTATTTGAACTATTGTTTCTTTTTCAGTCCAGTGTTTCCAGGCCTCTTTGAATTTTGCTCTCGCTATACTGGGGCCTCCCTGCAGGGAGCAACACAGCTGAATAACAAGGTAACTGAGCTGATACGATTATCTTTTGAAACATATATAGAAGCTAATTCGTTATTAATTTAAGGACAAACTCCTGTGTGTGTTTTTTTACAACAACATAGTAAGCACTGCTGTGTTACTGGGTMCATATTTAGTGTTGCAGGATTTGACTATTCCTGTACCATCAGAGGTAACTCTTTGGTAGATGTTTAATCCAGTAAGAGGTTGCTAAATCTTCACTGTGGAAATGCACTAACAAGGCTGCCCAGATGGTCTTAAAAAGTGGGTCTCCTGAGGAGGAAGAAAGAAAAACTCCAGAGGTTTGAGAGTATTTGAGAGAGACAACACTTCAGAGTCTAGTAAGTGTAAAGACAAGTGTGGGAGCAAACTATACATGCTAGGTGCTTTGTCTAGTACTGTCTGGAGGGGGAACAGTGGTGGTAGCAGGTGATTTTTCTTGTTCTGCAGAGGAATATACAGTATATGACTAATCCAGCGTGGACATGATGTAGCAAACTGCTATCTGGACTGGAGCGAGGTGGAGCTTCACAATGGCCTGCATAGGTGTAGGAAAGGGCAGAGAGGTGTTTGGAGGCAACAGTGCTGGGCAGATTGAAGTCCCTGCAGACTGGAGACGTGGGTGGAGGGTGATTGTTACCGTGTTCTCATCTAAACTAATTTATCTTTCCTCTCCTAGATCTGTGATATTGCAATAAACTGGGCTGGGGGTCTGCATCATGCCAAAAAGTTTGAGGTAATGAGACAAATCTGAATACTTCTCTGTCTTTTCGAGGACCGTGCTCTGTGTTGATCCTATTCTAACACTGTTTGGTTTTCTTTGTATTGCAGGCTTCTGGTTTTTGCTACGTTAATGACATAGTTATCGGCATCCTGGAGCTGCTTAAGTAAGAATGTGGGGCAAGTGCAGAGCCATCCTGGCCAGCATGTGGTTTTCTTTTAGTGCTTCTCTGATATGCTGTCTCTGTTCTCTCTCTCTTCTTTGATTGATTTATGTCTTTTCCATTCTAGAGTTTCAGAAGGCCAAGAACTTGGTCTTTCAGCCTGATCTCTTCTTTAGACATAAGACTGGAGTTAGAATATGGTGCTTTGGTGATGGAGAGTTCTTAAATTCTGTTTCTCTATAAATTTGTGAAATATCCATTTTGGAGTTTTCATGAATCTCAGCATTTTTGCCAGGGTGAGCCTTTTTTAGGTAAATGGCTTACTGGAAATAAAGCAGAGTTAAATGACTCTCACATTCTTCTTGATTTGCTTGACTGGCTTAAGAACAGGACTTAGGCATGGATGATCAAAGGGTATCTGTTTTGGGTAGAAAAGAGTCTTTTTTTTTTAACAGAAAGGAAAATCAGATTGGAAAGAAGAGTTACAGAAATATGTTCCATTTCTTGGATTAATCTTTGATTTTGTCCTCTCAAGTCCACTACTCGTGTCTATACCTCAGGCATTAGGTTGTGGAATCAGAAAAGATTTGGGGGTTGGCCAGGAAATAGTTACATGACTGATGGCAAGCTTACTAGCTAACAAGTCGCATTTATGGAACATGCACAGATTTCTTGCATCTCTTCCATCTATGCCAGTTTTTCCTACTTTATGTTTGGAACCTCAGATCTTCACTATTATATCTCTGAACACCCATTTTTCAGTCTCATGTGTTAAGATCTCACATGTCAGAGGCTTCAAGTACAGCCTCATTACTCCTGAAGGAAGATTATAATATGTCTTTATTCCTTTGTTCCCTTTTTTTGGGAGCCATTTCCACAGGAGGTGGCTGCATGCTTGAGTCTCTGAGTTTGCTTCTCACCGCAGGGATGTGGTGGTCCCTCTGCTCTTAGAAGGTCCCTTTCTCCCTWTGGCAGTAGTGTACAAAGGCTGGGTGTGCATCCCCTTTTTTTCCTTGCTGTTGTTTGTGTGGGGGGTGAATCATCTGGGTTGCCTTAAATGGTTTTGGCTTTAGTGTTGTCTGACTTTTCAGGTCTCTTCCAAATCTCCTTGGGTTTTAGACACATGTGCCAGATCCCCTGCTCTTCGGGTTGATCAGATGCCCTATTTCCTTATAAAAGGTTGCAAAAGTTCTACCAGCTGAGTGGGCAGCTCCACAGTTGGCAGGCAGGACATGACCTAGGGGTATTTCTCCAGTGCTTGACAGTACTGAGCACTGCCCTGTGCATTGACAACATTAGCTTTCACTGTTAAACCAAGGCATTTACTGATAATGATCTCCCCTCATCCACCCTCTGTTTCTGTGACCCAACAGACTTTTCCTCCAGTAAATTTTGTGCCCCAAATGCTCATTTTGATGGGACAGCTGAGCCAAAGGTTGAGTCCAGTTACCTCTCTTTTTTGCTTYTGCCTAAATATCCATTCTGACTTCCATCATGTTCAGTGCTTGTGGCATCCCTGTCTTTGTTGATCAGCTTCTCACCATCCTTCCAGCATTGCCTCAGGGCCGATTCCCTACCTGTGAGAGTGACAGCACTGCCCTGATTTCTGCAGCCACTAGGATTTCCATCCAAGCCTCTTGTTCCTTGTTGGAACAAGGCAACTCTTCAAAATCCAACTTGTTTTCCTTAGAGCTTGCTGGCTGGGACATAGGATTGCCAGTATTCTGGCACATGGAGGGAAATAAGCGTTMTTACCTCCTTGGCTAGCTTTCTATTCATTTCCAGTGTGGCTAAAATAGTTTCTCTTTATCATGTGCTTTCCAATATATTTCTGGCCTCATCTGAAAGCCTTCTATGCTAATATCTCCTTCTAGAAACATCAAAGAAATTATTAGAGTGGTGGGTGCATTTGTACAGACACTATATACAAATGTAACACATATCTAAAGCTATTCGATATGCCTGGAGTGGGACAGGTGTGTTCTTTCGGCAGGTGGGTTTGCGTGTAGCCTTGACTGATGGTTTTCAGAGTGCTGTACGATAGCGAAGCATGCGGGTAATGGTTTGGTTGCATGCAGAGCAGACTGTGCAATGCTGCTTTTTTGCCTGTTTCTGGCAGATACCACCCACGTGTTCTGTATATTGATATCGATATTCATCATGGAGATGGTGTCCAGGAAGCTTTCTACTTGACAGACCGTGTCATGACAGTGTCATTTCACAAATATGGGAACTATTTCTTCCCTGGTACAGGTATGTGGATTCCTTTGTAATGCAAACCTAGCCTCCCTTCAGAATCCCTTGAAAGCATTGCTGCAGTATAGAAGTGTAAAATTGAGATTACAGCTGCAGGAAAAAATGATGAAAGCAAGCACATGGAAAAGCAGCTAGAGAGGAATAGTACTGTAGTCATTTGTAAGAAGGAGGGATCGTAGCTAGCTTAGCACAGATCTTGACCTGGACCAGGTCTGGTCTGTCCACATTGCTGAAGTTTCAGAGCTGTCATGACTTTGCTGTCTTTCGATGGCTAGGTGACATGTATGAAGTTGGTGCAGAGAGTGGTCGTTATTACTGTTTGAATGTGCCTCTACGAGATGGCATTGATGACCAAAGTAAGTAGGTGTTCCTCACCTTCTCCCTTTTCCCAGTTGTTTGCTGGTTCCTTCTACTCCTGAGCCGTGACAAATCTGTCTGTCTGTCTCCTTAAAGGTTACAAACATCTCTTCCAGCCAGTCATTAACCAGGTGGTGGACTACTATCAGCCCACCTGCATAGTACTGCAGGTAAGAAAGCAAGCCTCTGTGTACATGCACATCCTTTTCTGATGCTGTAGGTTGGAGGGATATGCTATAGATTGGGTGACCCTCTATTCCCAGGGAATAGGGTCATTATAATATAACCATAATAGAGACCCATATATAGAGAGTCATTACATCCTAGCTGAGCTGCTATCTGTAGCTCTCTGGTGAAATAGGGTAGCAAAGGTGTAGGGATGCTGATATGCGTCTGGTAAGTGATGCCTCTGTAGACAAAATTCATCTGTTCTTTTTCTGTTCCCTAGTGTGGTGCTGATTCTCTTGGTTGTGACCGTTTGGGTTGCTTTAACCTCAGTATACGAGGACATGGGTGAGTACAGCAGCGCTGGGGGCAGAGCAGTTGAAGGACCTTCCTGTATTTTGAAGGATTGCAGAGGGCCCTCTGCTGTGTGACTTGAGCTTTGACCTTGGCATTCCAGCAGCACCAACAAGTTTTTTTATTTTTTGTGACAGGAGGGACTCTCAGAACAGGGCTGCATACAAGGTGTTGCAGAACAGTGGTTCCTAGACTAGCAGAGGTTTCAGGCTCCCTGGGTGGGATTCCTGAATGCCGGGTGTATCACACCAGCAGTGGGGGTGGTTGAATGCATGGTGACGTATGGCAGAAATGACTGCATTTCTGACATGTGAGTGTGTGCTGCAGTTAACAGCTCTGACATTTCTGTTTTGAATTTCTAGGGAATGTGTGGAGTATGTAAAGAGCTTCAACATCCCCTTGCTTGTCCTGGGAGGAGGTGGCTACACAGTCCGCAATGTGGCACGATGCTGGTGAGTCTTGTCTATGCTTTTTGAAGGTCACCAGTACAGCAGTTGGTGCCATATATATCCATATACATACAGCATTTTGTGCCTGAATCTACCATGTAGCTTTCTCTGGACTGAGCCCATCTTATTCTGGGTTTTCAGGACTTATGAAACATCACTGCTTGTAGAGGAAGCAATTAGCGAAGAGCTCCCATACAGTGGTAAGTTGGAGTTCCCTTGGTTTCTTCATTAGTTTAGCTAAGGTACCTGTTATACCAGTTGAAAATTAATATTTCTATCGTGCATTCACTAGAGATAAGATCAGGGCCAAAGTGACAGCACTTTCTGATCTTAGATGAGGCCTTGGTCTCCTCCTAGATCCCACTTGTAGGTTTTGCTGGACAGAAAAATCCTTACTGTGTTATGCAGTTTGGATCATTTCAGTGACCTAGGCATTACTGCTGCTCTCTTTATTGTTTCATATAATCCTTACAATTAGAGCTGTGTATCACGATGCCCTTTAGGGTCTGGTCACAGCTGGAATGGTGGAAGAGTAACCTCTACTTCCTTGCAGAGCAGTGTGACTGGTTCTGCTCCCTTACTCCTGTGCTTTAACTTTCTTCTTCATTCCATCAGAGTACTTTGAATACTTTGCTCCAGACTTCACCCTTCATCCTGATGTCAGTACAAGGATTGAGAATCAAAATTCCAGGCAGGTGAGTGCTTGCAGACTTACCCTGCTGTCCAGCTGTGTATTCCCCAAACCCTGTGGTTAATGCTGTATCCTGTGAAACCAGGCAGAGCCCAGACAAGGAATTCTTATGGGGGCAGAAAGCTGAGGAAGTATAGGCAGAGCCTTCCCTCCGGGACAGCAGAAAGTCCTTCTGAGAGAAACGGTCTGTCGTGTTTGGGAACCTTGTTGAGTTGTCTATGTGTTTTCTGTTTCTGTATCTATCTGTTTTMTATGTGCATGAGTCTCAATGATGGTATTAACTCTGTCACCTCCTCTGCCCTTTGCACAAATGGTATTTCTCATAGCAACCACTTAGATGATGCAGGCAGGTAACAGTGCTAACAGCTGTGACTCTGTGCCGACTGTGAGATCTGATTGTGGTGATCTCCCTTTGTTTTCTCTCTAAGTAGTACTTGGATCAGATCAGACAGACAATATTTGAGAATCTGAAAATGCTGAACCACGCTCCCAGTGTGCAGATCCATGATGTCCCTTCTGACTTGCTCAGCTACGATCGCACAGATGAGCCTGATCCAGAGGAAAGAGGCTCTGAGGAAAACTACAGCAGGTACCTGCTCTATTGTTCTGGAGAAATGGGCCTCTCTTTCTATTCTTGCTGGGATCGGCAGATGATATACTAAAGACCATCTGTTTCCTGGGAACAGGAATACTAAGCCACTTCTGAGTCTCTGGTTGTATCCAGGGATCCATTCTCTACAAATATATGGTCTCCTTACAAAATATTTCACAGGGTGCTTGGCTGCAGTGCATCTTTTGACCTTCTGCATGTGAGCTAGGCCTTCTTTTCTCTCTCCAAGGGGTGCAGGATAGTGGTCTGCCTACTTATGGTGATTGTCTTTCCCCCAGGCCTGAAGCTGCCAACGAGTTCTATGATGGTGACCACGATAATGACAAAGAAAGCGACGTTGAGATCTGAGGGCTATGATGTGGGACTTTGGACTATGGGTGGTCCCACAGTGGACATTGGTGCTTGGTGCAGTGAACTGGGGCACATGTGAGCCGGCTTGCCCTCCCCTTCGTATTTGACTGCAGGTGGTGGCAGCAGAAACAGCAGCAGTGCGTGTTTCTGCTACCTGGAGAGGCAGAGAGCAGTGAAACGTGGTCCTTACTGCCTGCCATGTGTCAGGGTTCCACCTGTCACCACTCTGGGAAATGGAAATCCAAGTAGTGCTCAAATCTGTGCTGTAGACTCTGGCTGGCAGACATTCAACTACTTCCAGAGCCTGATCTGCACTGGCTTTCAGTCAGCTCCTTTAACTGCAGTGCAGGCTTCTGCCAGAAAGGTGGGAGCTGGAGCGCTTGTGCCTAGAATCTCTGCCTCTCTTCAGCAACAACACGTGATACATCCCGGTTTCCCCAGCCCTCTACTCAGGTACCAATTCCTCTGAAGCTTGCACTGAGAGTTGCTTCCTGATAACCTTTCTAACCACCTGATGCTCCACAGCTCGAGGAAAACCATTCAAGAAGACAAGGCCAGTTCTGAGCTGGGGGCTGGGGGTGTGACTGGAGCAGGGAGCAGCTTGATGAAGCAGGGTAGAAGAATGTATGCAGAGTATAGTCGTGTTTGTTCCCCCCTTACTTAGTTGTGCATTCACAAGCAAGTACTGCAGCACTTGCCAACCTGGACCTAACTCTCCTGTTTTTTATCATTCTTCAAGAGGCTAAAATCACTGTGGAACACAGGTTTGGTTGCCGAGGTCAGTACATACTGTGTCTTGCACCTTTAGTGTAGCTTCCAGCCATGTTTTCCCAGTTCACACATGACCCTTTTATGTGTTTGATAAAGATTTGGGCTGCTCACTTGGAGTGAAAAGCATTCCTTCTTGACTGTGCCCAAGAGACATCACTCTGTTCAGGGGGTGAGGGAAGCTGCTTCCTGTAACTCCTCTCTTGCCCTCACACAGCAAAGACATTTCTCTTGGCCATCCCTGCAATCTCAGAGATTGCTGCTCCTTCTCCCAAGTCATCACCTGGCATCTGTCACAGTTTGGAGAATGCTGTTAGGGGAGATGGGAGGAGTTTAGCCTCATACTGTCTGTACTGTTCTGTTTGTTTACTGATGTCTTTAAACATTAAATCAAGAGGCAGTATTTTTCTTACCTGACCTGTTGTTCGTCTTTTTAATACTCATACCTTTTTGGCTCCTGTCCTGTCAAGGACTGAGAATACATGTATCATAGGGTAGTGTCCTCTGCTGTCTCACCTGTGAAGCCTCCTTTTTGCTAGATGAATGAGGGGCATTCAGCTCCTCTGAGTGCATGCCAGCGAGTTTTCTGCTTCAGTGCACAATGAGGAGAGAGTCTTGAATCCTTGTACAAAAGGACAGGTCCTGCTTATCCCTCTGATTTTAGTAAAAGCTTTGCAGGAAGCTACGAAGCTGGTTTAAGCAACCTTTCCAGTAATAGTTTTAAATGTTGTTTCTTTGAGTTGCAGCCTGCATAAGAATCTGCCRCATTCTCACTTTCCTAAAGCCTGTGTTAGTGACTGTTTCTCTTTGTTCATAGACCTGCCACACACTGCCTCTTCATTCCCCCTCCCCAGCCCCATGATGCTGGTCATATATCATTTATCCATGAGCCTGCATGGACTGATGATCTTCATATGTTCTGTACAGTAGCCTCTGCCAATAAAGCTTCTATGGAAAAACAGGAGAGGTAAAAGAGGAAAAGATGATTCAGGAAGTATTGAACAGAAGGTATGTAACTTGGGATGTGAGGGCCAGAGGGAGACACTGACTTGACCGGGTCTGTTGGATGTGTTCACAGGCTACGCCTCTTCCTGTCAGGCTGTTTACACAACTGCCAGTCCAAGGCCTCAGAATTATGGCGGGGGGGGGGGGGGGGGGGGGGGGGGGGGGGAGGCAGGTAAAACATGGCCACAAGTGAGCTACAGCTCGCTTAGCCGGTGTAGAACAGGCAATAATTCACCATTACTTCCACTGCGTGCCTAGAGAAATAGTCTTTTTGCATCCAGGATTCTCTACATTTGTTTCCTCCCTAATTGACCAGTGTCCTAGGGCAAACAACTTAGGATATCTCAGGCAATGATGTGCATTGCTCTGTGTGCACTGCCTTCTCCAGAAGGTTATAGCAGAATTAGACTAGCTACAAAGAAGGACACTGAGGCTGATCAAAGGTATAGCACAGCTTCTGTATGAGGAATGACTCAGTGGACAAGGATTCATTAGCTGGGAAGAGAAAAATGTGTTGGAAAGGGATCCGTAAGTTCTATAAAGTCACAGGTGTCAGAGAAAATCTCTCCTAATACAAGAATTAGAGGAGCATCAAATGAAGCTAGCAAGTGGTGAGCTCAAAAGAATGAGGTTGCTTTGTTCACACCTGGATGAGCAGTGCAATTTAGCATGAGGTACTGTGAATACTGAAAGCTTTTTGGGGTTCAAAAAGGGACTAGAAAAAAAAGCATCAAGGTTGTTAAATGCAAAGATACTTCTAGGTGCACATTTTTGGAGACTGGATATATATTCTGTAGAAGTATCACTATGTGCTTGCCCTATGGTTTGGTCAGCCATATTTGTGTTCCTTATGTCCTTTAACTGAGATGCTGTAGTTTGCAAATCAGAAGACGCAAAATACAGATACAATGGCCAGAGTTTTTAAAAACAAAGACTTGAGTATGAACAGAAAATAACTTTTTTTTTTTTAATTCCAGTTCATGTTTCATCTGATACCATCAGAGAGATAGCTCGTTTCATCTGATGGAGTCATCAAATGCATCAGAGCTGATTTACATAAACCCAGTCTCTCACCTCTGGTAGTAGTCAATATTTGCTTTTTCCAAAGAAGAGGGACTTCCTCCCCTTGCAGCTCCATCTCTTACTGGTGAAGATTATAAACTTTGCAAAAACCCCACAGCCAGTTCCTAGTCAGAACTACCTGTCCTGTTTGCATTGAGATACTTCCATTACCCTTAAGAAGCAACAAATACTGGGAAGTTCAATTGCACTGCTCTTCCTCCTGCACTTTGAGTCCCACAGCTCTTTCTATTCCATGATAAACCATCTCCTGGCAGCCTTTTCAAGCTCCAGTCCTTCCACAGTAGGGAAATGTAAGTGCTTTCTTTCCTCTTTGTGATATGGTATGTATCACTTGTGCAGTCTATGCTATTCAAACCAAAGGTTCATTTCGACTTGTGTCTGACATCACACAATAATAGATGCCTAGTGAACTGGATAGGAACAAGGCAAGTATTGAAATCCATAGTAATCTGCAGCAGTAATACACTGCTAGATAATGTGGCAAACTTGCAGATCTTGAATGTTGGGTCGTGATACATACCTAAGGCAAAATTGACTGGTAAGCTGCTTTATAAAATACAGGATAGTCTGGTAACAACTGAAATTAAATTAAGCCAGATTTAATTAACATTAGGAAATGTTTGAGAACAAACTTGCACAAATACATAAAACGGCTGCAGTTTATAATGTACATAGCGAGTGTCAACTGACTGCATTTAGTTGCTGTTATTGATGGGCAACAGAAATCACAGAAGGGTGAAAAAAAATTCAGTAACAAAGTTCCTAGAGATTATTTTTGTCCTCTCTCGTTGTATTTTATTTCCTGTATTTTAGCGTGAAAAAAAATCTATAGTATTTCCTCCAAGCTCAAGAGCGGTGCATCCCTATGAGTAAGAAGCGCAGTGGAAGGGGCAGGAGACCTGCATGGGTGAGCAAGGAGCTCTTGGCCAAATTCAGACAGAAGAAAAAAATAGACTGTGGAAGAGGGGACAGGCTCCTTGGGAGAATTTTAGGAATTCAGTCAGAGTATGTAGAGTTGCGGCAAGGAAGGCTAAGGCCCAGTTGGAATTGAGTCTGGCAAGGGATATCAAGGACAATAGGAAGGGCTTCTTCAAATACAGCAGCAGCAAGAGGAGGACTAGGGAAAATGTGGGCCCGCTACTGAATGGGGCAGGGGCCCTGGTGACAAGGGATACAGAGAAGGTAGCGTTACTGAATGCCTTCTTTGCTTCAGTCTTCACTGCTAAGGACAGCCCTCATGATTCCTGCAGCCTGGACATGAGGGAGAAAGTCTGGAGAAGGGAAGACTTTCCTTTGGTTGAGGAGGATAGGATTAGAGACCTTCTGGGCAGGCTAGACATCCACAAATCCATGGGCCCACGGGTTCTGGGTACGTGGGATGCACCCACGGGTACTGAGGGAGCTGGCGGATGTTGTTGCCAAGCTGCTCTCCATCATCTTTGAAAGGTCCTGGAGAACTGGAGAGGTGCCTGAGGACTGGAAGAAAGCCGATGTCACCCCAGTCTTCAAGAAGGGCAAGAAAGAGGACCCAGGCAAGTATAGGCCAGTCAGCCTCACCTCCATCTCTGGAAAGGTGATGGAACAGCTCATTCTGGATGTCATCTGCAGACATATGGAGGAAAAGAAGGTGATCGGGAGTAGTCAGCATGGATTCACCAAGGGGAAATCCTGCTTAACCAACCTGATAGCCTTCTATGATGGAATGACTGGCTGGGTAGATGAGGGGAGAGAAGTGGACTTCTAGCTTGACTTCAGCAAGGCTTTCAACACTGTCTCCCATAACATCCTCCTAGATAAGCTCAGGAAGTGTGGGTTAGATGAGTGGACAGTGAGGTGGATTGAGAACTGGCTGGATGGCAGAGCTCAGAGGGTTGTCATCAGTGGCATGGAGTCTAGTTGGAGGCTTGTGGCTAGTGGCGTCCCCCAGGGCCCAGTACTTGGTCCCATCCTGTTCAACGTTTTCATCAATGACCTGGATGAGGGGACAGAGTGCCTCCTCAGCAAGTTTGCTGGTGATGGAGGAGGAGTGGATGCTGGGAGGAGTGGCTGATACACCTGAAGGCTGTGCTGCCATTCAGAGAGACCTGGACAGGCTGGAGAGTTGGGCAGAGGAACCTCCTGAGATTCAACAAGGGCAAGTGCAGAGTCCTGCACCTAAGAAAAAATAATCCCAGGCACTAGTACAAGCTGGGGGCTCACCTTCTGGAGAGCAGCTCTGCAGAGAAAGACCTGGGAGTGCTGGTGGACGACAGATTGAGCATGGGCCAGCACTGTGCCCTTGTGGCCAGGAAGGCCAATGGTCTCCTGGGGTGCATTAGGAAGAATGCTGCCAGCAGGTCGAGGGAGGTGATCCTGCCCCTCTACTCAGCCCTGGCCTCATCTCAAGTACTGTGTCCAGTTGTGGTCTCCCCAGGACAAGAGAGACATGGAGCTACTGGCGAGAGTCCAGCGTAGGACTACAAAGATGATCAGAGGGCTGGAGCACCTGCCCTGATGATCTCCAGAGGTCCCTTCCAAACTTACCGATTCTGTGGTTCTCTGAGGTGGAAGCCCTTGATCTGGGAAGTATGCTAATGGTGACAGAGTTGTGGATCCCTCTGACAATCCCCTCCAGAGCCTGACCCACCTTGGCCAAGGAGGTGTTCTAACAGGCCAGCCTTGTGCTTTCCTCGGATTTTGCAATCTGCAGTTGTCCCAGAGGAACACAGCTCTGATCAGTGCTGATAATCTGAAATGTCGACTTTTCATATAGCCTGACCTGGCTCACTAATTGCTTTGGAAATTAAGACCAAAAGCCTTAAATAGCTCTTACAAAAATGACTGGGTACCAACAGAGTGACTAGAGCAGGTGCTTAAAAGGAGATGAAAAGAGAGGGAAGACAAGGTACTGTCCTGTACTAGCAGCTGCCCCTTGGACACAGTGAATGACGTAATTTAACCTGGAGGCCACAGATGAGTCACTAGCTCCCCGTTTGGAAGCAAGGCGAGTCAGTGGAGCTCCACAACTGAACTGGCAGCAAAAGGAAGAGTGCTTAGTCATCAGCAGCACATAGTGACTGTAAGACTGGAACATGGGTGCACCTCCGTGACTAGGAGCAGCTTGGCTTTAGTTACAGAGGATGCCTTGACTGTCCCCTCAAAACATTTTCTGGTCAATGTCAGAGTGGTCTTGCGTGGTGTGAATCTGGGAAAATGGGTGCTTGGCATTAGAAGTGTCCTCCCTCCTTTCAGAGAGGAGACAGGACTGTGTTTTGTTGAGCATATTCTGGGATTTCACGGGCAAATGGAACAGAAGCAAACAAGCATTTTCTTGTCATTAAAAGGAGAAAACTTGGACTTGTTTGATGAATGCACTTTTGAATAGCTGCTTGTTTCAGGCTTGCATACTGTGCATCAAATACTAGTTATGACATAAGCAGGAAAGATGCTTGTTGATAAACTGAATTATCAGAATAATGCCCACGCAAGGACGGCTATGCTGCCCTGCAAGGTGACTTGCAAATCTTTTGGTGGGAACAGGATGTAATGCTGGGTGCTGAATAAAGGTGCGACTGTTTTTGCCACTGCATTGTACCTCAGTTCTATTTAACAGAAACTTAGATGAACAGGTCCTAAGAATTCATTTGGATCTGAAGAGTGAATACATTCAGAGATGATCCTGTCCTTGGTGAGTAACTCTGCTTTATTTCTATTTTAGTATTTGCATAGATCATGTTTCAGGAGRGAAAGGCTAGCTAGAAATGAATGCATGTTGTTGTTACTCCAAGGATGTGATCAAGCTGCCACTGCAGTAGTGATGTTTTAGAAAAATGTCATGTATAATCCAAGTGGTGGACTGTGAGGCTTCTGCAACAGTGCTCGCACACTCGGGTCTAACCCTTCCCATTAGGGACGTGTCTGCCAACTCCTGGGGGCTGGACACACAGCATGGCTAGTTTGGATACCCAGAATGGATGCCCCATTGCCCTGTAGGGATAGGGGCTAAGGGCTGAAGGAATCCAACTTGAAACAAAAGCATCCTTTTTATCCTGAGCTTGGCACCCTTCAAAATATCCTGAGCCTGCTTGTTTGAAAAAGAAACAACCTGAGGCCCAGATGGATGGAGGGTGGAAATTCCCTAGCGATCCTCCAGGAGGTGGTAGAAAAAAAGGTTGGGAGAAATACTATGGTATGTTGGCAGCAAAACAATAGGTAAGTAAAAGCCTAAAGGCCTTTGCTTGCTGAAGCGGACCTTAGATCACTGGCACCACTACCTTTAGAGAAGGGTTGTGACCTGAACCATGTTGCAGCCTCAGAAGGACCCTCAGAGCGCTTGAGTGGGATGTTTCAGGCACGCTCGGATAACACCCGCATGGGTGAACTGGTGCCCGGCCAYCCTGGCCCTGCCTGTTCTCTGCGGTGCCGCGGAAGGTGAAGCGACCGCTGCTGCGTGTGGTAGGGCCAACTCCGCGCTGGGCAAGTCCGCTGGTGCCTGCAGCGCGGTGCTGCGGGCCAGCGCTGGAGAAGGCCGTCACGTCAACGTCGTTCTTAGGCAACGGGGTACTGAAAAAACACAAGGCTTCCAAGAAACCCGGTTTGGCAGTACTCGTTACTTAGGTCTTACCTGTTAATTAATTTGGCCCAATCGCAACAGAAGCTGCTGAATTGCTGTAGCGTTGCTCTGAAAATAAGGCTGGAAAAACTTGGCAGGCCTCCTGCATCCAAGCGCCTTCACTGAAGGAAAGAATACGGAAGCACCTCGGAAGAGGATCCCCCGCGGCGTGCCACCACGCGCCTCGCGCGGCGCCAGAGACCCCGCGCTGCCGCTCAGTCTAATTCACCGAGTGGTTTTCGAGCGTGTTAAATACTGACCACGCTTTCGGGGGGGGGGGGGGCGCTGCCGACCCCCGGCTTGCGGCCGCGCCTGGAGTTATTTGGAGGAGCGGGCACTATCGGGAAGAGGCGCCTCAGCCTTCACGGCTGCTTCTGCCGCGGCTGCTGGAGCTGCAGCTCGCGTTTATTCGTTCCTAGCGATGCTTTTATTGGCTTTTTTTT
>NW_028186384.1:1115152-1136716 GCF_003343005.1 Rhea americana
CTTTCCTTCCGCTCGGGTCCCGCACCGCTTCTGCCGCTCAGCGGCTCTTGCTGAGTTGGGCGGTGGTTTCCGAAACACCCGCCGTAGCAGTTAAAGGCGAAAGTGCGGTGATCTGACTGTTCAGAGCTGCTAACGGTGCCGGCTGGTTCCCAGCACCAGCCGCGTGGGCCCCTCGCTGCGCTGCCCTGCCCTCCCGGCACACCGCCGGGCCCCCCCGCCGCCGCCGCTGCCTCTCCCCCGTTAGGTACTTTCTTCTCCCTCGGTCGCAGCCCGGTCGCAGCTCATGCACTGGCGCGTTGGCCTGATGCCGCTTGCCCGGAGGAATCACGTTCCCAATTGGCGAGTAGAAAGTTTTGATCTAAAAACAGGGATTAGCCTTGTTTGTTTTGTGTTTGCACTTAAAAAGGAAAAAAAAAAAAAAAACACAAGTTCACTTTCATAGATTCAGCTGCTCAAACATGTATTTGATGTGTAGCTGTGTCTACCTTAAAGCTGACACTTTTTTGCTATCCATAAGGGTATGTTGTGTCCATACAGTTTATCTATTAGCTTATACAGCAGGCAGGTTTTTTAGTTCCGTTATTATTACTAAACACACAAAAAGATGTCATGTTTAATATCTTCTGCTGTTTATAGAGGTTTGAGTTTGGTAGTTTTAATCTGCTGTACAGCCACATAGTAATGTGTCAAATGGCCTTAACTAAAACAACCAAAAATATATTGATCATACTGGTTGCAAATAATTTTTGAAGAATGTATTAAGCAAGGGGATATGAACTGGAATTAGATGAGAGATGGATTCTTGTCTTCTCACTACATGCCAAATTTTCAAAGTTAGTAGGTACTTAAAGAAGCTGCTACTGGGATTTTGACAAGTCTAAACACCTTTGAAAACCTGTCCTTACTGCTTGTGATTTCAGAATAGAGGGTTCAGTTCCTGTAGTGAGCTTTTTATTTGTGTAAAAGGGAGGGGGGAAGAAATCAAAAGACAGACTCCAGTTTGTTAACTTTGAATGACCTGCTCCAAATTCAGAAGCTAATCTTCTATGTCTGCTGGCTAAGCAGAAATCCAGAGTAATTAATGCACAAGACTTTTTCCATATGCTGGGAAACAGAGTACTTCTACCTGGGAAATACAGCAATAGCAACACTTGCTCCAAGGCTGAAAATAGCCTAAGCACCTAATACGATAGATGATGTGGTAACATATTTATGAAGCTGACTTTAGCCTCACAAGTTAGCTATTTCTTTGTCTTCCCTCTTGTGTACTGCACAGTTTTGCATATGAATTCAGTCTTCTGTGAAGTAACATTTTGGCTGCTGAGAGCTATAAATACGATGCAATTAATTGTTATTGTTTCCCTAGTTGCAAACTTATGCTCTCTAATTTGCTCTAAGTGTGCAAATCATCACTGCTSTCTGTTAGATTAGTTTACTGCTGCTTCTGCTGGAGTTGCAAGTGCATCTCGGCTTTTAAGCAAGTCCTGCCACTGCCTTCCCAACATCCAAACGCCGACCCACCCTTCCTGTCCCAGTGACTAACATACTTGTGCACTCCTTGGTCATTTCCCAATTTCTTCATTGCGGCAGCCTCCTCCTTGGTTCTGTTACTTCATTCTACCCAAAATACAGGTCCTGTGTTTGTCCCTTGTCATAAGGAAAAAACGGAGATTATTAAAAGTCCATCTATGCTATTTGTTTGCATCAGTTACAGCTTTCTAAACAAGTCATTGAAAAATGCTGGTGTGATGTTAGAAAGCAGTGAAAACAATTCTCTTCAGAGCTCTGATAGAAACTTGCCACTTTTTTTTTCCCCTTCACCTTACTTTGAGGATCCTGTTCAGCTCTGCCTTGTCTTGCATCTGTTTTTGTTTCTTGTCATAACCTATTACATTTAGTTAGACCAATTTCTTCCTCCTTTTCTCTCTTTTCCTCTGAGGGAGACTGATTTTTCTCCTCCCTTTCTCTGTGTATCTTCTTCTGAATCTGTTTTCTGTAACTGTTCTTAATGGAAACACTTTTTAATACTGTTATTGCATGCTGGCTTCAACCTTTTCATTAGTCTCACTAGTCATGCTTTTTGAAGCATTTTTGAAAAGTTTGGAGTCTGGCTTATGTCACCGTTTACATCCTTTCTGATACGGTTAAGAGAAAGGGGCTGCTATAAATATGCAGCTGTAGCTCAGATGCAGAGGAGACCAGTGTCAACAGGGAAGACGTTTGCAAACTCTCCCACGCTGCCGGAGTCCGCGAAGCGTAGAGCTGTCAGGTCTCACCGCAGAGCGCGAGAAGCAGCCTTGTCTCGGGGTGCGCATCTCTGCTCCGCAGCTTTGGGCTCTCGGTGGTTTTCAGCGTAGCCGGGTGCTTTCYGCCTCTGGGACGCGCCTTGCGTGTGGATCCCGAGCTCGAGGAACCCGGCAGTGCTGCCCGCAGCTTGGGCCCTGTGGCAGCCCGTTTCCACGCGTGCTGGAGACCCTCTCGTCGCGCGTGTGGCGGTGCGTCGCTCGTACCCACTTGTCACTTGGAGCTTCTTTTGCTAGCTTTCAGATAAACTGAGGTCTGAAAGCACCTTACTAGCACACTGTCTCAAGTTTTTTTTGGTATTATAGGGAGGAAGTGCAGTAGGTTAGAGCTATATATCTCTGCTAGATCTTTAGGGCAAAGTCCTGTTATGTTTCTAGATTTTAGAAGAGTTAACTCTAAAATCTTGTTCTGCTTATTTTCTTTTTTACTAAACTATTGCTGATTAATGTGAAAAGTTTTTTTCCATTTGACCTACTGCTATTTTGATAGTTTATGCAGGCACCTGGGGTTTAGTAAAATGCAATGCTTAGTAAGTGCTGTTTTTCTTTCTGGAAAAAAAAATCTAAGATATATCCTCCTGTTATGTCATGTAAGGGAAATCATATGAAATTAGATTTGTTATTTGTGGATGAATGCTGAAGTCTGCCAAGCTAAGCATTCAGAAGTTGCAGTTAGAATGAAAATTGCGTGACTATAAATTTGCATCTTCAAAAGACTCAAAAATATGTAAGGTATAAATTGTTTGGTTAGCTGGTTGATGCATTTGTCCTGTGATACTGAATGACGTCCCCACCTCTTTACAGGTCAAAAGCCAGAACAGGATTTGTTTGCCTAACATATTGTAGCACCTGACTGATTTATTACTTGAAAATTTGTTGTTTATGATTTAATAAAAATCAAAATGATGTTAACAGTGTATGTAATATATGAAGTTACTTGAATATCAAAATAAACAAGCATAGTTTCTAGTAAGCTGTTAGATGTCTCTTATTTTTATGTTTTGCTCAGCTGAAGCAAAATCTAGTTTGGAATCTGAGGCTTTTCAGGAGCTTCTTTCTTTCGTATGGAAGTATGGAGCGGAGCGCCAAAGTTTGAGACTAGCTCAACATGGACTAAACAGGATCTTGATTATAGGTTTGTGGTTTGTTTAGGCTTTGTAACCCTTTCATTATCCTGTAGGTGTTCAGCTTTTGGAGTTTGAGCTTGTTTTGCAGCTGATGATTTTTCCAGGCAATGCTGACTGTTAAACCCTTGCCTACTTTAGGGAGGGGGAAAAAGTGTTAAGCTCTAATCTCTTTCTTTAGCCTGTTAATTAGTGAGAACACTACAAGCCATCAAGCTCCAATCAGATAATTTAAGAGCTCTTTTTTTCTCCTAGTTGAGAAGACAAGTTTGTGCTTGGATACCAAGAGTCCTGCCCAGGAGAGGCCTGATGGTTTTAGCTTCTTTGTGCTGGACTTTGCTTGTGGCCACACCAAAATGCGGCTTATTTGCCCCTGGGAAGAGCACCCTTGCCAAAGCCCTGTCCAAGTGACGCTGCCTGGCAAACGCTTTTAGCTGCTGATGTTGTGATGTGAGCAGAGGAATCTGTCTCTTGCAGTAGTTTTCTCACTGATCTACTGATTTTTTTTTCCTTTGCCCCCCGACCCCAAAGGGTCCAGGCTAGGGAACGCTGATGGTATTTGTGGGCTTTATTGATGCAGTGACTGGTGTAGATTCCAGGCTGTGTAACTGAGATCATAAAATCTCTCTTCCAATTCCAGAAACTGTTGGATTGGGCAGTGGTTAATAATTAAAGAGTAAATTTTCCTAACAGCACACAAACTAATTATACTGTCTTGTTTTTCCTCACACTCAGAAACCTTTGAGAAGTGACCCGYGACTGCTGCCTTGGGTAGTATTGTACTGTTTCCCCTCGCTGCAGCCTGATGTGGGTAGGAAGGCAGGTTTCCCACTCCTTATTTTCTATTTTTGCTTTTGGAATGTGAAAAACCAAACTCGGGCACTTCCAGCCAAAAGAACAGCCCTGTTTAGATTGTGCCTGTGATAGGGGAAGATATGTTTTAAACATGTGTTTGGCTGATATGTGTTAAAAATGCACCTTTTCCTACTGCAGGCCTATGACTAAGGTCTGTGCCCGGTGAAACTCTTTCCCTCCCTGCCGCACAGTAGAGTGGAGAGGGGGATGGGTATGCAGAAGTTATGCAAGAGTGCAAGTACAGCAGCAGTGGTGTTGCTACCAGGAGGACTTTGGTCTACTCTTTTCAGGCTGCCCGGCAGCCCAGGTTCTTCTGAACAATCCCTCCCTTTCCCCTGTCTGCTCAGCAATGCGATCTTGCTTGTGAGCTTTCTTGTCTCTTTAATTCAGCATGGTCTTAACACGAAAGATTTTGTTCCTCATTAGTGCTTCTGGGGTTGAGGAGGGCTTTTCTTTTTGTTTGTTTGCTTTTTCRCTTCCTGTGCTGTTTTTAAAAAGCTTGTTGTAACTCTTTGCGTTTTTCATTAAATTAGGTAACTGGACTAAGTTTCTGACTAGCAGCATCCACTGCCGTTAACATCAGTCACTCACCACTTTTATACCCATGGAATTTGACCTCGGAGTTAAGATGGATGGATGAGTTGTTTCCAGGATAAGTGAAAAAAGCAAAATTTAAGAATCCGTGCTCTGAAATGCAGATCTGATAGTACTGCTGCATCCACATACTGGCTTGAGAAATCTTTGCAGAAGAAGAGCCAGGTGGAGGAGGGATGAAATCTCTGCAAAGCGGTTAGCCTTGGTATCTTTGCAGAACTCCAATCATCACTTCTCAGTGATGCAAGCAATGTTGGTGTGCTACAGCTTGCAGTTGATGATCCCATCTAAATAACACAGAAACAGGCCCTCTTGTATAGGTTATTCAATATGGACCTCGAGCACTCACTGTTTGAGTTTGAATCAAGGGCTAAGTGAAAAGCATGCCATGTAAAATGCAATGAGATGCTCCAGGACTATTAGGGAATCAAACACCCTGAAACTGTTTGGTATCAGAACTACCTGGATCAAATTTAATGACGAGTCTTTGGGTGTCATTACCATGCCACGTTCAGACTCAGCTATGAGATGGAAGTTGCTGTCTCTGCTGTGGGGTGACTTGCATGTTGGGCGGGTTTTTTTTGACTGTTGGAGATTGCTAGGGTTTGTTCCGTTAGTTTTAGCACAAGTTTCGTTTGCTTCCTGTGCTTGAAACCACAAAAAGTGGCAAGTGTCTGTTTTAGTCAGATATGCTGTATGAGGGGGTGAGGGAGGGGAAGCAGCCTCGCTCGTCCCGGGTTGAGAGTCTTTCTTTGCAACAAGAGTAATTAGGTTCTGGAAGAGGTACTA
Source organism: Rhea americana (assembly GCF_003343005.1). Taxonomy (NCBI): domain Eukaryota; kingdom Metazoa; phylum Chordata; class Aves; order Rheiformes; family Rheidae; genus Rhea; species Rhea americana. The sequence goes on from NW_028186384.1 coordinate 1,120,818, forward strand.
GATGAGATGGGGTATAACCAGAGGTATATGGGAAAATAAGGGGGTCTATATGAGACCAACAGTGATGTCTTAGGTCAATGCTGAAGCAAAATCAAGTGTCCCTCATCTCTCTACTTTAAAGCATTTAAAAGGTAAACCCGCTGATATAACCTAATCACAGCAGCTGTAGTGGTTAGAAGAGTGGCTGCATATGGAGTTACGTCAGTAACTAGAGCAACTTCACTGCTGCAGAGGTCATTTTTCTGTTCTTGCTCTGGCACTTGGCTCTGGTTCAAGGCTCAGGTGCCCTCATAATGGGAACAATAACATACCTGTGAACCTGTGTGGAAGTTCTGGTGGAACGTGTTTGTTGGTTTTCTTTTCATAAGTGGTAGTGATTTGAGCTCATTTGTATTTGATACTTTGAAACGCCTCCTTACTCTAGCTTGGAAAGGAAGATTTTCCCTCTTCCCTCTTCTCTTATTCAGCAAATTGAACCTCTGCGTTCTGTTTCCTTACTGACTTGGGTTGGTATCTACAGCTGCTGTTGCTTCCTCTTCAGTACCCATCCCCAGTTTTGGGCAGTGATGCTGTAAAACTGGCAGGACTGCTCGTTTTACAGCTGTCCACAGCTCTTGGAGCTGTGAAGCTAGGAACAGTGGTGTTCCCGTATTTGTGCAAGTGCTGTACCCTGATAGGGGCAATGGAGCTGCCTGAATTAAGACTTAAGGAGAGGGGCAGTGTAGTAGTGATGAGCACAAATTATTGCTGCCTTTGGGTAAGGGGTCAGCAAGACTCTTGGGATGGAGGAGTAGGAAGTAACTGTCTGTCGTCTGCTGCAGGGGCTTCCCCCTTAATCTGAACTCACTGGAAGCCCAGGATTGACCCTTCTGCTAGTGAAGGCTGTAGTGCAAGGTAGAGCTGGAGCTTCCTCCCTCCCTCCACCAGGAATCTTATTCTTACTGCACTGTCACCCAGCACCTTCATCTGAACCAGAACTCAGCTGAGATGCAAGAGCAGAGCTGCTAGGTGAGGAGCTGGGGCTGGGGGATGGAGTTTGGTCAGCTTGAAGCTCCTTTGCTCCCTACGGAATGAGTGTGCAGAGATCATATGAATGCACTTCTGCTTAGGGAGAAAAGGAGAAGGATGAGACAAACATACCTAAAGAGTCTGCTGGACTGTGGAGCGTACTGGGACAGGTAGAGACAGAAGTTAATAACGCAGGTGATACCACAGTTATATGGAAGTAGTTGTCTTGCATGGATTTCAAATTGCAGTGATACTGTAATAGGTGTATTGCCTACTGCTGTGGTACAACGTCTGTTTAAATTCATTTGAAGGCTTTTCAGTTTGACAAGGGTTAGTCTTCAAATGTCTGAAAACTGAAATCTCAATATTATAATGACTTAATATTTTTGTAGACATCAAGAAAAAAACTTCTCTCCCCTAGCTTTGAGCTAATTACTTTTAAAAGACCCTAGGGTTAGTGTTTGTCCTTCAGCYTGCTTTTCATTGCCTCTTCTGTTTTCCCCTCCGATCTCCCACCTCACATTCTTGCCTCCAGGACTGTCCTTTTCTGCTTTCCTGAAATTTGTCACTCGAACGTGTGGTGTTCTTTGGGGAGTTACCTACACGTTCTTTGTTCAGGAGGCTCAGTGGACCTGGGTACTTCGCTGGTGATGGGTGAAGAATAATGAGGTAAGGGAGGAAGAGAAATCATGGGCCATGTGTACTTTTAAGGCAGAACACAGAAGAATAAGGAGAAATTCCCATTTCGAGTTATTCTAGAAAGGGTCTTGRCAGAAAACCTGCTTTATGAGATGTTTTTAAAATAGCTAGAATATCTAGTTTATGTTACTAAATGGAACAATACTGAATTTTTTTTCTGTTAGCTACAGTTTAAAGATGGAGAAGTTCATCTATGTGCATTGGTACCGGCAGCAATCTGGATTTGTCAAACATGACTAGCGATGACTGAGCTTGCGTGGAGGGGAAGCGGGGCTCCAAGAGTCTTGTGATGTGGAAGGCATCAAGAAAAGGCAAAGTCACGGAGCAGAGTCGCTCACGGTGCTTGCGGAAGCTTGGTGCTGTGTATTTTTTTTTTTTTTCCCCTTCCCCGTTTCCCCACCCTTCTCCTGCGGGTCATTTCTGTAAGCTGGGTGCGCCTCCGTCATACCCAAGCTTGACGTGTGGCAGCAGTGGCAGTTTCCGGTGTCCCAGGTCTACCGCTTGCCCCCTCTTTGGCAGGAAAGGGCAGTGCCCGCTGCTCACATGCATGGTGCGAAAGGGAAGCTTTACTGTGTTCCCATAGTAACAAGTAAACAGCATTCCTTAGTCACTGGGACAATTTTTCTGTTTTAACAGACCAACACCCAGGTGAAAGGCTTTTCAGCRAGTGGAACAAATTAGGGTAGTTTTTTGGTTAAGGTTGGAGAGGCAAGAGGCTGTTGCTCTTCTAAAAATGGGAGGTTTTCCTACTGCGTAGCTACAAGTATCTGTACATGCTGTCACAGGCATCTGTTGCTTGAAGGTCCGTATGTTTCTTTTACGGCCACTTGGAGAAATRTTGTCCCCTAAGTGCTCAAGAAGAATGCACCTTGAGATGCCACCCCAGAAATGTTTTGGTAATGAAAAAAAATGAGATCTGCCTCTGATGTCTATAAATACAAGCTATTTTGGAAAAKTGTTCAGGGAACCTGTGACAAGCCCTGCTATAGTGCCTCCTGCGTAGTATTTCTTTATTTCTTTTCTTTTTTTCCCCCCTCTTTCCCTCTTAGTAGCTAATCCTTCTGACAGATACAGTATGCAGCAGTGCTCTTTCAAAAAGAGCAGTACAATATGTCTGAAGAGCTTGCCCGAATGAAGCAGCAAAGTAGCTCAGCTATCCTCAGAGCAGATATCTGGCACTTGGGAAGAGCTGCATGTGTCAGTACCTGGCAGTCTCTCCCATGTACTGCTTTCTGAATGTGACCTTTAGGCCRTTCAATACCAGCATCAGGATTTATAATTTTGGCTTTGGTAATTCTAGTACTGACGTTGTCAGCACACGTTGTTGCTTCAGTGCTGGTGATCTCAGAATTGCCTCCAGCACCAGCAGACTTGGAACCAAGATTCATGGTACATAAAGATAGTGCCTGACTGCTGTGTTGTTTGGCTGTTCCTGACCTTACAGGCAGATGTCACTTGCCCCTTGAGCAGTAAATGTCTTCCCAAATACGTGTGCCTTGTCTGCTCTCCATCCTCCCAGGGGATTTGCATGCATCATGTCCTAGGATGCTTGCCAAATCAGCTCCCCTGGTGTGCTTCAGGTCTTAGTAGGGATGACTGTTCGTGTTCTCCCCATTGCTTTGCTCTTCATCATGTGGAGGCTTCAAGACTCACGTTACTTCTAGGAATGAGATGTTGGGATGGCTATCCTATGTGGTGTTCTTCCCTAGTCTGCTAATAAATTTTAACACTTGACAAAGTCTCCGTCCTGTCAAATTGCTTTCTTTTCCCCCGTCCCCTCTCCAGGCTCTTCCAGCAACCTGAGAAAGAGAAGCTATTGSAACAGAGGGTGCAATTACCACTCAAGTCTCATCAAAAAAACAAAATAAAACAGAACAACTGCCACACCCCTCTCACTGTGTTCTCTTCCCTTTTTTTGGATAATGAAAAGCAAGAGGTCATTTAATAGTTGACTTGAAGTTATTCCTAGAGTTAAGTTTAGAATCTTAATGCTCCAGTAACTCCTATCTCTAGTGCTCAGGACTGATTTGGTACTGTCCACCTGCATAAAGAACATCTGTAGGATCTCTAGCCAGGAGTTAGATGTCCAGAAAAGACTGTCTATATAGACRTAGAGGGCTGTCAGCCCTCAGTCTAGTAAAATGTCTTGTGGTAAGTAGTGTATATTTAGGGGGAATGTAATTCACATGCATCTTAAATAAACAAGTTGTGTCTTTTTTGCTGGTTTGCCTGGGGGAGGTTTATAACCCTCTCAGCAGGTCATAAACAGTATGTTATGCTATGCTTTACCAGTTGGAAATAATATATAACCAGAAATGCCTTCCCTTAGCACCTTTACAGAACAAGAACCTATGAGAGTATTTCTGGATGCTACAGTAGCAAGAACATGCTTACCTTAGGCCTTCAAAGCAGTGGATAATTGTAAAGAGGTTACAAAAAGCCAATTCCCTAGTAACTGTGTGTGTGTGTCTAAATCCACACTYATTCATCATGGCAAAACTYTTTGTGGGCAAAGATGGGTGAAGTGCAATATATTGCAGATGCAAGTATTAAAACTGGCCAGCCAGTATAGCCAAAGAAATCAAATTGCTTTTAAATGGACTTGTGTGCCTTTAAATATCCACATGTGTTGCTTTTTCCATTCTTGGTCTCAGAACAGCATGCTGAGAGGTATTTGCCATCCAGGTGAGGGAGACTCATCTAAGAGCCATCATCAGTCTCAGTATTTGTGCTCTTTTGTGAAGGCTTAAGTGTTTAGGATAACTTTATTGTTGATGTTTCTAACTCTGCTCCTAGGTTTTTCATTAATGTTTGGTATTTGCTTCGTTTGCCTTTGTAATGACTTGTAAATGCTTTCCATTCACAGCTCTGAGCATCGTCCTTTTCTTTTTTAATGGCATGTGAACTACATGTTTCTTTGAAAACCCATAAATAGCTTTTGGGTTTATCTTGAGAGCCGAGAAAATAGGGGACTCTTTARACTAGAGAAGCAAATGCAATAGAGGGAGCACGTCAGTGTTCTTTCTGTAATGATAAAAGTCTTTACTTGCTTTAAGTTTTGTTTTTGTTTTTGCATTTTTTAGCAATATGTAGTTAAACAATTGGTCACTTCAGCAAAAAGAGGAGGAAATAGCTTCCGATGACTGTGCATCCCTTTGAAAGAAGTACCTTGGGTATACAGAAAACTTCTGTGAAAAGCCATTCTTTCTGTGTCAGCACTGGGCACCACATCTCACTTCTAGTGCATCCTCGATGGGTAGGGTAGTGTTTCGTCCGTGACATTGTCCAAACTGCTTTTTAAACTGAGCAATTTATTAATTCGCAACKTTTAGTAATATTTTACTTGACATGCAGCTTCTCGTGGTTCATGTGTCATCTGGTGGCTTCCAAGAAAGTGCCTGAGATGGCGGCAGATTTTGTTGTCACTGCCGTGTCCGCTCTTTGCGGCTTAAGAAAGCAGCAGGGAGATGGGGCACCTCTGCATTTATTTTTGGCATTTGATCTGTGATGCTCATTCCAGATTGCTATYGGTTGCAAGATGTAAGGCAAAAGGCTTATCCTCATTAAATGCTGCGTGTGTAATTTCAGAGGCTGTCTACGTAGAAAGATTTCAAAATTAGACTTTTTGTACTTATTTTGAGATCTTACAGAAAGATAGGAAGTTTTTTTTCCCCCCTACAGGACTGTGCCACCAGAATAGCCTTTAGGAGACTGATCTTCCCCTTGACCCTTAGAGGAAGGGGCAGTGAAATACCTGGGAATCTTGTGCATGTTTCTAGTGCTCACTGGAACTGTTTGTTTTTGTGGCAAGCCAGAGGTTGAGTATTTGTTAAGGTAGGTATTTGCTAAGACTCACGGACCACGTGCTGTCAGAAAATAGATTGGTTCTGTCTCAGTGGTGTCCTTGTGTTGTGGTCCCAGACTTAGTTTTTTTGCTGCTTAGTATCAAAGTAATTTCAGACAGTGTATGGATTCTTTGTCACTTCTGAGGAGGAGGACTATGATACCTTGTGTATTTTAGGAGAGAGACTGAGTAATGTCTGGGGTGGAAATGTGGAAAGGCTTGTAAGGGACTATTARCTTTAAAATATTTTGTACAGGCCTTCAGGACAGAGTTTTAAAAGCCATTTGACTACAGGAAATTCCCCAAGGTGAATTACAGCATTTAATTCTGGTAGCAGTATCTGTTTCTTTCATTAAAATGCAGAAGTTTTGAGTGATTTGGCTGTTTTTCCTGATCTCCAGGTAGATTATTTTGCTGGTGCATCTGTAGCAGTAAGTGACTGTAGTTTCATGAAGGCCTCTGCTGAGGGGATGCTCCTGTGCTTGGCGCAGTTCCTCCCTCTGCTTGCTCGTTCCAATACACGCGCTGCGCTGTTGAATGAGGTTGGGGAAGTAACCCAGCTTAAAACTCATCTGGCAAAAGTGGTTAGTTCTAGTAGTTAGCGTTAGAATTAACTTTAACTTTAAATTAATTTTTAGGAGGGCTGTGAGATTAGGAGGAAGGACCAGGACATAGGAAAGTATGTGCTTACTCAGGTGTCAGATATTTGTTTTCTGTATCTTTCTTTAAGTGAGTGTCAACACAACTATCCCGAGTTTAGGCTGTTCAAAGGTTGACCTGAACATGGTATCAGGCCTATGCCTTGCAAGGTGAGGYCTGGATGCAACCCTTTGCAGCAGCCTCTGGCCAGGCCTAGAAATCTTCGCCCTCCCTTTCCTCCCCAGCTTTGTGCACTGGAGTTGCCTCCTACTGTTAAAATAATCATCTGGCAAATGCTGCACACTTTCGCACAGATGCAGGACTGAGGAGAAGCAGAAATGGCAACACAGATGGCAGCGTGGTACTCTCACAACCAAGTAGGTTTTTTATGTTGCTGTGTCAGAGGAATTTCCACGGCTTGGTATCTAGCATGGAACTATGGAGATCCTCCAGTTTTTCAGGTCTGGCTAAATGATTGCGCAGCTCTGAGTGGCTAGCAGAGTCTCTAGGAGTTTTGGTGTGCGCTCGCTAAATAGTTTGCGGACAATTAGCTCCCTGGGGCTTGGCACCTAGGGAGAGGAGCACAGCTGAAGCTGTCACTTCGTGAACCTCAGCAGCGCTGTTGGATCAGTGCAAGGGGATAYGCTGTACAGGTGCTGCAGAACCTGAACTTCCAAGCTTTAGATGTAAAGCCTGAGGGAAAAGGGTGGGAGGAGGAGGGAAAGGGTCTTTTGAGATTGCAGTTATTGATCAGGCTCTGGAGCTTTGTAGGCAGAATGCTCCCCCTGAAACTCCTCCTCCTCAAAGGTCTGCTGTGCACTGTACCTCCTGCTTCATTAAATGCTACCAAATATGACTGCTTTTCTCTCCTGCCTGAGTTTCTAACGAGGCACAGTACTATAGGGAAAGAGCTATGTCTGGTGGTAATAGCTGAGTAGGAGGACACAGAGCAGGCACTGCTGGGAAGGATTTGTCTTGCAAGGTCCAAATGCTGCCCACACTGAAGTAGGAGGCACTGAAACATGATTGGGAGAGGGGGAAAGGGAAAAAGGGAGAGGTGGGAGGTAATAGTTGAAAATTAGATCCCTGATTTCCCCCCTCCCTCCCCCCCCCCCATGCTGCAGTAGTATTTGCATCTGGATTCTCTTTTCCAGTTTTAAATGTCCTTTTCTAATGATCATCTGTAGCAGAGCTCAGGTCTGTCTTTCAAGTAAGATGAGCTGAAGCAACAAAGTATCTGCTAGTCCTACTGAGCAGGGCTAACGGAAAACACATTCTGCATCCTTGAATTACTGGTGCTTCTTTCTTTATGATCCTGCTAGTATTGACTGAGCTCCTCTGGGGCTCCTGCCCCACAAGTTAGGCATAGCAGTAGCGTGGGAGAAACCTTCCCAACTTGTGTATTTTCACTAGTGCCAGATACAAAGAAGGGTCAGGTAGGCAAAGGAGGAGCCACAGAAGTGGCAGGATATGGGAAAAGGTGGCCTGTGTTTGCCTCGGAGGGTGATGTGGGAAGTGTTTGACTGTTCAGAATATAGTGTCTGGGCTGGAGTGTGTTTCGTGTCTTCGTTTTCGGTTCCTCTCATCTCTGTATGCCTCTGCTTGCAAAGGTAAGGGCTTTTAAGGGAGCTGCTATTCCTGCAGGTGCAGCCAGGACTGTCACTGTTCTTGAGACTATTTCTTTCTCATGCTCTGGGTGGCAGCGTCCCTTGACGTCCTAGCTTTGCTTCTAAAGTGAGGTCTGCCTTGTTTCTGCTGGCTTGGAAGTCTTTCATTTGCTCAAAGTGTGAGCTGCTTTATATCTGCGCTTAGAGTGCCTGCGTGTGTTGTGGGCTAATGCTTTCCTGTGGGAAGAAGAAATCTCCCTTGAATGGCACTCTGTTCACTAATTAGATAATTCTCCAAGACCTGGGAGCTGGTGGTGGTTCTCGCTTTCCTGTCCTTGGCTGCCCTTTCACGGGCAGCCGTGGGATAAGGCGGCTGCTGTTACCAGGTTTGCAGCCCTATGAGCTTTGGGATTGGAGCTGCCTGAGCTGTTTCCACTGGTTGTGGTAGTTGTTGGGTCCTTGTGTTAGACTCTGTGTGTGACTAGTGAGATAGCTCTGATCTACTTGAATGCTCCTCACGCCTGTGCAAAGCATCTAGCATTTTGGATTTTCCTTATTGCTCCAGCCACTGAAAGCCAAGTGGGTTTTTTGTTTGTTATTTAAATTAGGATGTAATATGTCTCTGTTTTGGAGAGAAGACTGAGTAAAAGAGCAGAAAGCTGAGGTAGGTCTAGAAAAGTGGAAGGGAGAGGAGTGGAAGAATATTATGGCCAAAATCGGGTATAGATTTTGATCTGTCTAGAAATTTTTATATCATCTTTCAAACTTACTTTTAAATGAGTTAGTAACAGTGAATGGAGAATGGGGGGGGGGGGAAGTGAGAGAGAGAGAGAGAGAAGGGCTCAGAGAGGATTTGCAACATCTCATGCTGCAATAATCCGTTCAGTAAGGGATCCCTCCTACTCTTCCCAGAGCATTAACATGCCACTGCTCTGGAGTCAAAAGGGATGACTCAGGAGGACAACTTGCCAATGACACAGCTGTAACTATTCTTAACTTGATAATTTCCCTTTAACCCCTGACCATGAAAACCAGAAATACAACCCTTCTCTTGAGAATATACATCAGACAAGCGAGTGCACAGGGAACCGATGCAAACAGTAGGTAGTGAGAACAGGACTTCTTATTCCTGCCTTCTGGTGGTGGGATGCAGTGGGCTTTAAAATCTTGTGGAGGGATGTTTCAGGGGGGATGAGACACAGGGAGCTGCTCGTCCGTCTTCCTAGAGATGAGACATCAGCCTGCCACAGTTGGGTTTCTACTGTGCAGGGAAAAAATCCACTTTTCATCCTGATTAGTTAGGACAAATTCATTTTAATACATACTATCTTTATTTGCCCATGGAAAATCAAAGTAGGCTGGTCCCCACATGGATCTGTTCCAGCCAGTTTTGTAATAGCCTACTAATTTTATCACCAAGACTTCTCCTTATTTAGCTTTTGGGTTCAACCTTCATTTCGTGTTTCCTGAAGCTTAATATTCATCCAAGTCTGTGTTGCCATAATTACAGTTTGAAGAATACCCGATGTTTTTGCAAGTGGTTGTAGAAATGATGTTAAGCTTTATGGTTCAGGGTTTTTAGGGCTAGAGTGTGTGTGGGGGGGAAATGACAATTTCTATCCCAAGAAAAAATTTCAATGCCACCTTTGGAGGTTAAAATTTGTCACAGAGTATAAATTCGTTTACAAATAGTTTGATGCTTCTGAAATCAAAGTACTTCACTGGGGGGGGGKKYYCCCCCCCCCCCGAGTTTTGACTTTTCTTTCAGCAAAATGTTGGGTCGCTGCAACATCAGAGCACGTTTTTGACACGTTTGTTGCTTTCTCACACTTTTCCCTTGTGACTCCATGCTCTGCTTTCTTCTCTGTTAGCATCTCTGCGAGGACCTGTGCAACACTATCAGAGGGGAAACTGTGTGCTGCTTGGCATATAGTACAGTCCTCTAGTAAGCCTGATGCACAGTACGGGGTATGAGACGAAACTGTAACTTTTAAAGGGGATCTCAGGTGATTTGGGGGGAAATATCCATTTTTTCATGGAATTTGATATGAAATCTTTCAAGCTGTTTCAGAAAAATGCAATGTTTTAGTTTGAACTGAAGCTACTGTTTCAAGCACTTATTGATGGAAAACTAAAGAGTTTCTGTAGAATTTGAAACTTTTGTGTGGAAAACTTAATCTCTATCAGAAAAACCAATGTAATCTGGCAATCTGCTGGGGCGCTATGCAAATATACCCTCTTAGCACAACTGAGTTTATTATATAGTTCTTCATTGGCTAGTTGAGAATTATAATCTCTTTGAAAGAATAATTGAGCAGATGTCTAGGTGATAAGCATAAATAGCACCTCAGAAATATGATAGCAAATAATAGTCCTGGTCATATTATTTGGAGATAATTCTATTTGCAATGAGATATACTAGACCCTTTGCTTCAGAATATAAATAGACATCTGGTACATCTTGGAAGCAGCAGAGAACTTTCTTAGCTTCTTCATATCTGTGCCTGCAGTTGAATTCCTTCCTTAGGTGTGACAATTTTAATAGCTGCAATAAATTGAAAACAAGATTCTTCTTCTGGAATTGGAGTGAGAGCAGTAAGTGATCTAGCAGAAAAGCCTGTCTTCTCCCCAGTGGATAGCAGGGTCATGGCCTTTGACAAGTCTGGAGTTACCACTGGAAATAAACACTTACTCTGTTTAAATTTTGAGGAACGGACAGCAGTCTGGTAAATCTAGCTTTGCCTCCTGTGCCGTGTGCTTCTTTTGATGCTGTTGGGCCATTCCTGTATTTTCAGTAACATACTGTTACTGGAGCTCATTTCCACTTTTTGAGTAAGATTGCACTTAGATGACATGGAGGAAGAAAAAGGTTTTGGAGTAAATTCTAGTGTGTGTTAAAGAACCAATCCTACGTGGTGCACTAGTTGCCTTTAGGTAAAATATACCTAGCTGGCAAGGATCCAGTCTGCTGCAGGAAAGACGTGAAATCCAAGTGAAGAGCGTTCTCCTGAGGCAGTGGAGTTCCTGTGCAAGGCCACCTTGAGCGTCTTTGCGTCCAACTTGCCATATTGAGAGTGTAGCGCGCACCTTCCACTGCCTGGCTACTTGCTTGTCTCCCTCCCAGGAAGATGGTAGAAGCTGTTCCAGGAAGAAAGCTTACCTGATGTAACCACTGCACAGTTAACTCTTCCCCATCTTCTCTATTTTTCCTTGGAGCCTAGGATTTTGACTTYACGTTTCTTCAAGTAGTGGAAAATATCTCATCTCCCCTACTTTTACAGYCTTGCCTCAAATGTTTGGATTTGTAAAGACTGAAGTGCATCAAGGGCCCTGCTTTTGGGGATATTRCTGGCCAAGTTTCTCTTTAGTTCCTCTCAAAGGCAGAAATATAGAGGGGTCAGCAGAACTTGGTTAGAGAGATGCATACCTCTATTTATCTTTCAGAGGCCCCTGCAAAACCCAAGTTGAACTGTTATCTTTCTGTGCTGCAGTTGCTCTGCTTGCCACTCGTGTTTCCTCTGGGGGAGGAGGGTTGTGGGGAGTTGGTAGTTYGTACCTGGCACGAGCGGTTCTGCATCCTCTTGTCCAAAAGGACAGATCCTGTGCATCAGCCTCTAAAGTCTGCACGAGTGCTAATCTATTCTGTTTCCGTTAAATTCCCCTCATTCCCACCTTCTGACCCTTCAATCCCTGCGCTTGGCTATAAGTCAGCAGTGCAAACTGAAGGTTTTTTAAAGAATGAAAATAACTATATGGGTTTTACTTCCTCATAAATGACTTCTGAGGGGGTTTTTCTGCTTTCATGTGCAGCCTTCRTGTGGCCAGATTTGTGATACGGGCCTCAGCTGGCGTTTTGGGGTCGTTGGCCAGTTGGGTCCAGGGTTTCTTTCCTTGCTTTGGATGGTGTATAGTGCRTTTCAGCCACTCTCTTTTAATCTCTTGGCTGCTATGGCTCCAGCCAGCCAGCCGCGCGCGGGAACGTATGTGCGCGGTCCGGTACTCTCCTTCCTGCGAGGAGGAAGACTGACGGGAAGGGAAGGCTGGGGAGCAAGAGGCAGGTAAGTCACACTGGTGAAATAACAGGTGACAGCAGGTGACAACCTAGAATGCAGTGGGGCGTTCCCTGGCCAAACTCCTGTATTTTCCTGATATGTGACACTTTGCAGAATACAGTAAGTGAAGCCCACAGAAGCTGGCCTGAGATGAAGACATAGTGGATGGCTCTTGGTTAGTTTTAGGTTATTTGTAGACTACTTCTAAGTTGCTTACATTTGGTTTGTGTATTCAAGGTCATTTTATTAAAATAGGAGCAGAAATTCTGTCTTGTTTCCTTAATAAAAAAAGATCCTGTTGTWAAGGGATTTGGGAGTGTTTCAGGTCCCAGAGATAACAACAGATTGCCACAATAGGGAATTTTTGTCTCGATTCTATCACACAATCTGAAGATATTAGAAGAGTTATCTTAAAATTTCCAAGTTATTTTTAAGTGCTCTGTGGGGCATGTGATGCGTTGGGTTGCCAGCTGAAGGACTGCTGTTCGTGTGCTCTGTTAGACTGTGTAGCCTGTCTCCAGGGCTCCCGCTCTGCGTGCTCACTACTGTGTTTGTGTTGTACTCGGTCTGTGTCCTGTACCGGAGGCAGATAYGTGGCTTGCTCGTCCTGTGATGTGGATGCTTTCTGCCCTCTGCTGGAATTTCATTCATGTGAAAAGCTGAAACTTTTAGTAGTAGTGGGAATTGGCGTGACGCAGGATGAACCCCACAAGCAATGTGACTAGGGGCCCTGAGCACCAGGCCTCGCGGTTTGGGTGCAGTTGTGATCATGGAAATGCACAAAGTCGAGCTTGCGATGGATTTGCATTTCTGAGGAGCYGCTTCCCAACGTGCGGTTTATGACAGGTTCTCTTTATTCAACCCTGCTGAGCCGCAAGACCTGTAAGCTGGGGAATTTTAACTTTTAGCTGTTTGCATCTCTGGTGGAGGAAGGTCTGGACATAGCCGGGTGATGGCTCAATTCATACCCCTATGGAAGGAAAAGACGGCATTGCATATTGAAAGCAACTGTGCCCTCCTTGCTGCAGGGTATGCACAGTGGAGGGATTGTCTGCTTTTTCCAGAGCTTGTCAATATATGACATTAGACAGAGTTTTAGTGTGGGACAAAACTTCCTGCCCTGAAGGAAGAGGTACTTAATCCATCACTTTAATTGCTGTGAACTGCCCTGGTGCTCTGAAATGTTTATGTTGGAGGAACTCGCACCAGATATAGCATACAGGATGTAGAAACTGAGCATTTCTGGCTTTTGCTCAAACTGAAAGAAAAGGAAAATCTTGGATGATCACTACATACTTCCTTCCCTCCACTTGTCCTCTTTTGTGTCTGAAACATTTTGTCACTGATTTGTTTTTCCCATTTCTCCTTCCCTTGTCTCACAGACTTTGAAGCGGCTCATGGCAGATGAAGTAAGGATGGTGKTTTTTTTATGCATGTGTTTTGCTTCTGCTTGTTGTAACCTCTTTGCGCTGGCTGTTTCCCCAGCAGCCGATGACACGTCATATGGACTGTCTGTTTGCTCATGGCAGGTTCTATTCTAGTGCTTTACTCGTACGGGAATTCTGCCCGTACTCTGCCAATGATGTGTACCTGTTGCATGCGAGTTAGTCCTTGTGAAAGGCATTTGGGGGATTTTTTGTTGTTTTTGTGGGGGGAGGTTCTCTAGTTTTGCTTCTTGGGTAGAGACTAATGTTCTCTTCTATCTCTGTTCTTCTAAGTGTCTACTTAACTGGCAGTATTAACACTAGCATGAATCAGAAGTTTGGCACTATAAAAATGTTTGGATCTGGCTAGGATTTGGTCTTTTCCAAAGGAGATATTGAATTTACATCCTCTCTAATCTAAAATTTCAAAAGCTTCCTTACTAATATCCATTTGGGTACTTAATGTACAGGCTCWGGACTCTTGAGCTGTCGGGTTCATCTTTCTCCACTGCTGAGTATGTCTGGATTAACCAATTGTAGGATTGCAGGCAGGATGCCTGGTGTAACATTTGGGACAGCACATAGGCCATGAATGATTGCTGATTTTTTTTCCTTTGTTTCTCACACCAGTTGGAGCGATTCACCAGCATGAGGATGAAGAAGGAAAAGGAAAAGCCCAATGCGGCTCATAGGAATTCCTCTGCCTACGTGGATGTTTCTACTTCAGGACAGACACTTCAGGAAATACCGGACGAAGATGTGCTAGCACTCTTTGAGCAGATGCTGGTAAGCTAGTGTCATGTTTTCTCTATCTTTGTGTTATTATTTCCTGCTTTCTGTGACAACTTGTTTAACAAGCACAAGAGTAGAAATGATTTCTGAAGTCTTCCACTGGCCTGCTTCACCTATCCTGCTTTTATATACCTCCTTGTTATTATTTATATCATATACCTCCCACTCTTATTACTTGGCAGCTGTTTTTCAGATCAGAATGAGGTGTTCAGTTAGCTTGTTGAGGACACTTTTTCTTTCTGGCTCTCCAGGCTAGATCCTGCAGTCTGCACTTGAGAAAAATAAACTTGCTTCAAAAGGCTGAAAGCAAGTTTTGATTAGAACTGCATCTCTAGTTTCTCTCCTAGTGAGTTTTAGTCTCATTGCTGAGACTAAATTCAAATGGGTATCAGATAAGCTTAAAAGTAGTCATATTTAACCACTAAAGACCCTGGATGATGTGACACTGCCTGTTGGGCCTTGTGAAGGATAGCATTTTATGTGAGCACCATACAGCAGTAGCCTTGCTTCTAAATGCTTACCTTATAACTGAGCTGGGAGCAGCTTTGTGGACCTCAGTGTAATAAATGTTGAAGTTAACCACTTAACATGCAGCATCTTTAGTCACATGTCAAAAGCTTCGTATTCACCTAGAATCCCATAGGACTTAGGGGCTGTTCTCTGCCTTTTTGGAAGGTCAAGAGTCCTACTGAAAGGAGATAATCTTTTCTCTCCTCTGAGCACTGATACCTGCTTTGGAAAAGTAGATGAAGGTGGCTCTTGTCCTTTTACCATAATGTCACCTTTCTTGGGGAATATTAGAAGGGAGTGCAGGCTCTCTTTGCTGCTGACATGCATGCTCATTTTACCTTGGCAAAAGTGGAAGACTTCTACCACAGCGCAGTAACAGACTCTGTTCTAAAAGGTAAATGATGCTTTGCTTGCTGAATGTTGCTCTAAGAGTAAGGGCATTTGAAAACTTGCATTTTTTTTTTCAATAGTTGGACATGAACTTAAATGAGGAGAAACAGCAACCTCTGAGGGAGAAAGACATTATGATCAAGAGGGAGATGGTGTCCCAGTATCTGCACACATCTAAAGCTGTGAGTATTTTCCTCCCTCAATGCTGTGTTGGAGTCGTCAGGGGAAGCTGYTGTAAGCTCAGCAGTGGCTCCAAAGCAAAACTCCAACCTGACTTTTAAATAAAAAATTCAGAAGTTTCTTAAGTTAAGATAACCTTCTTGAATAAGTCAAAATAAATGTATCTAGACAGTTGATGTAAAATCTTAATGTCTCTAGGACGTAACTCCACAATTATTTATTCAGTTGTCCTTGGAGGAAGTTTTCAGTGAAGTGGATGGTCATGCGGTAATTAAGCTGCTATTAAATTGTAAAGATTCAGCTGTCACTTAKTTTTCATCATTTGGCTAACTTCTGTAGCTGGATTTACTGGGGAAAAGGGAACCGAAGTATTCTATAGCTAGTAATGGCATCTTTTTTTTTTTTTTTTAATACAACTTCTTAAAAGTTCCTGCAAGTACTCACATTTTTTTTTTCAAAACTTTGATGCTTTATAAATTTTGTATTGATGTTTCTTGATATATTTTAAAAGGCTTCTTCGCAAGAGAAAAAAATAATGGAGAACTGGTACACTAAACTGTTTTATGGCATGACCCTACTGCTAAATGCCGAAGAGATCGGGTAGTACAGCCTTACTAAAGACTATTTCAAAAGTTGAAACATTGTATTTTGTTCTTTTGATTTTCCACCACCACCTGTCTTGGCACCACATACCTTCTTACATTTTCCAAAATGTAAGAATTTTTACATCAAATAGTGCCTATTAAATGAGGGA
>NW_028186384.1:1137488-1144091 GCF_003343005.1 Rhea americana
GGTACCAAGATTCCCAATTTCAATGTGATGCTCCGTTCATTAAGAAAATATACCTTTTTCTTCCCACTTCTGTCTTTTGTTGTATAAGCATTTAAAATAAGCCAGCTGTCTTCTGGCTCCCAGGTTCCTGGAGGTGGGAGTGGGAAATTGAAGATCCAGCATGTGAGTTTTGACTCCTCCACTTTAACATCCATAYGCAAGAGAGGCAGGGCCCGCAGAAGGAAGGTTATAGTCAGTTGCCAAGTTTTATGCAGTCTTATTTTCTGCCCACCTCCACCTCTGAGAGAGTTTCTAACCTCTGTTAGTGGCGAGAGGTGACGTGCATGAAATTAGTGACCATTTCCCATACTGCAAAGTTGATCCAGTCAGAGCTTTGAGCTTGGGCAGGTGTAAGGGTAGAGGCCTTCAAGACTAGGTAAGGTAGGGGTTAAGGAGTAGGACTTGCAGATATGCGCTCCTGTAAAAGGAAGAGCTTTTTGCATTATTATTGGAGCATTATATAACATGTAGCAGAACAGTAAATTTTGGAAGTRTAATTACGTCACATCACGCTGTGATGTTAGGCTAGAAGGGGGTTGTCTAAAACTACCAGGCTCAAATCCATGACTTAAACAGTCAAGAGGTTAGCTGTATTTCTTATTATTTCAGTGAAGACTTGACTCCTGACCTCCCAGCTCTTTAAAGTGACTGCAGGTGGTTTTTTTGGGGTGTCAGTGGCATGCTGCCTTCTCCCTAGGTCACGTTGCTGGTTATCCTGGGCTAAGCTTGAGCAAACRCACTTTCGTCAGTTAACTCTCCAATTAGAACCCTGTAGGGAGGAAACAGCAGCTTAAATGGCAAAGCTGATTCTAGAACTTGATTTGTGGAGCAAAAGAATTTGGAAAAAATAAATACTTGATATGGCAAATTCCAGCTATCTCAGCATGTTGGCAATACTCTTTAGTACGTCTTTTCTAAACCCAACACAAACAGCTAGAGCTGGCCCCAGTATCTGTATCAATAACAAAGTTCAAAGGCGTTCTAGAGGAATCTGAGGACTGCTTTTGATTAAAATGTCTACAGCATGAGAAAAGCCCAAGTGAGCAGTCTTCTAGTCCATGTCCTTATTCTAGGATCATGGAAAGGTTCATGGTCATCTTCTTGGATTCAGGCTGACTGTTTTTACAAAACTCCCATGTATCTTCTCCCAGTGGTCACTGGAGAAGGGAAGAGCACTGTGAGCACACTATCTACAGGCTCCTACTGTGTGAATCCTGTCCTTTCTGCGCTCTTTTTCACAAAGGCCTCTCTCTGTTCTTGGGGTTGGCTGAATCTTACTGGGCTGTTTCTTCAGTTTTACTTGGATCCTCTGCGCAAGCTCCTGTTCTGGCAGGATTTCCTCACCTCTCTCCAGGTAACTCTCATGTTACCAGGTCTCTGTTCTTTTTTCATTGCTCTTTTTTTCCTGAATAGAGCCTCTGTGTGAAGACAATTATAAAATTGGAGTGTGATGCATTAAGTCATTGGGCACCTGGCCCTCTTGCAAAGGTGCAGTACAATAAAGTTTGTCAGGACTTGGCAGAGAAGAGTTTGTGTTTCAACTGTGAAATTAATTGTCATTGCCTGAAGTGACCAAGTAAGTTCATGTGGTTTGCATGTAGACTAAATGGAATCTTATCCTTGGAATTCTGCTTAAGTATCCCATGAGAAAACTTTCTTGATCTCCACACTGAGCCAATAGCATCAGATTTTTTTTTTTTTTTTTAAGCCCCTTTCTACATGCCATGAGTAATTCACAGTACCTATAACCTGAGGCATATGACTTCGGCCTGTCACATATATACGTGTGTGTGTATATATGTGTGTGTACGTATACACATGTGCATAAAGACCTGTATGTATATCTGTGTACATATATGTACTTCTCATGAAAGCATATATTGATGTGAACTTTTAACAATAGGTCAGGTTGAAAACAGTGACTCTCAGTCTGCTCAGAAAATGCTATGAGCATCATTAGCAATGATATACTAATGTGCCAGCTTTCCTTCCTTCTAAGCAAAGGCTACTATTGCTACGTGTTCATGGAGGAGAGCTGATCTACCTGCCAGGAGCTTGAGTGATAGTGCTTGGAATAGGGGAAATTTTTCAGTTACTGGCTAAAAGCAAGGATTTGTCTGGGAGTTTGTCTTCAAATGCGACTCTGGTGGTATGGGTGTTAGTTGAAGCTTTTCAGTCCTGTTCAGTAGCCACTTGTGCTAGATATTATCTGAGGTAGGCAGACGATTTTCTCTTTGTTCCAGAACATGTACCTTTTCCTCAGGTGTGAAATTGGGCTTAGTGCATCATTAGTTCAGCACCTTCTGGCCTCAGTTTTTGTGGTACAGAACTGGTGTTGAGAAAGGCTCATGTAGCACAGCAACTGCCTTCCCTATGAAACAGGCAGAGGTTGTTAACAGAAGTATATGACTTYCTTTTGAATTYGAAATACTATAGTCACAAAAGACCRTCCTGTTAGAAACTTATTRYAAGATTATAAAGATGAWCAAGTACTAGTTTCTTCTTTTGACAGAGGAATGTTGATATGTCCTTCATTACTATGAACAGAAGCCTGTGTAAGAAAAGAGCCTTAAAGGGTGTATAAGAGCTTGAATGATTTGGGCATATGTGATGTTTCAGGATTTGTAACTACATGGGTTCAAGGTAAAGATTTTAGAGAAGTCTCCTGACTTTAGCCTTTCTACTAGAASCTTTGTCAAAATCACAACTTTCTGGCAGAATATTAGATCAGTTTCTTTGAACATACGATGAAATGCTAGCCCTTTCCTAGCAACAAGAACAACAATGTAATCCTTTCCTACGTACTTTAAGTACCTCATAAAGTGTTATGTYGTTTATGCGCCTCATATTGTTAAATATAGAGTGTAGGAAGAGGAAAATTGATCTTTTGAACAGAATTGTACTTCACTTACAGTAAAGATCTACTAGTTTTGAAGCTGTTGAACAGCATGATATCAATACAGCCACATGGCAGGTAAAAGAGAACTTCCTGTAAAACAATGACAGACCGTGGATAAATAAAAGAGCAGATCCATGTATAGGTTCAATACAGCTTCTGTGAGGAACCTCTTGGAGAATTACCTGCCTTGCAATCCTTAGAACAGTTACTGATTGAAGTGTGCAAGTTATCTGTTTTACATACAATGCCCATTAAAAATTCCTGCTTAAAACTGTGTTCCTGTGCCTTGGTGCTCCAGCTGCAATTAGCTAACTTAATGAGCTTACTTTCTTCCCTGAGCAGGGCATGAACCAAAAGGAGAGCTCTAAGTCAGCCATGATGTATATCCAGGAACTGAAATTAAATCTCAGGGATGTGCAGCTGCTCAACTGTCTAGAGTCTTTGCGAGTGTCATTGAACAACAACCCTGTCAGGTAAGGTTGGGAAGGCAGGTTGGGTGGAACACTAGACAAAACTGGAGTTACAAATGGAAAGGTTGGAGCCTTTCACATTGGGAGCTGCACTGTGACTGAGTGAGAAGGGGTGTGGGGTAGTGCCAGACTGCTTGTACTTGTCTTTTGGTTTTTTTCTTTTTGGGAGTGTATATGTGTGTGCTCATTATTTTTTTTTTTTTATGTTTCTGACAGCTGGGTGCAGAACTTTGGTGCTGAAGGCCTCATCTGCCTGCTGGATATTTTAAAAGGGCTCCATGAGGAAAAAGAAGAAGCACTAGGGTGAGGAGTTGATTGCATGAGAATCATTTTAGAGTGTAATAGTTTCCAGAAAGCCACAAAGCTTGTTGCTGCTCTGGGCTCTTCGTTCTCCTAGTGTGGCCCCATGGATGTGAGGCTCTGAGTCCATCTCTTACAGAGTGGGTGCGAGGACTGTAGTGCCTGTTTGTCCCCCGCAACACTTGCTATACACTTCTGTTAAAGATGGAGCATATGCTATTTTTCCTTGTAGGGTTTATTCCATGTTGTATGGTGATCAGGTAGCCACCTTAGACCAAAGTGAGGTTTATTTTAAAAAAAAAAAAAAAAAAAAAAAAAAAAAAAAAAAAAAACGGAAGGAAATAAATTTGTAGGTATTTTATAGGTTATGATCAGACTGCAGAAAACCACAGGTCTGAACTGGATTCTGTCGTAAAGCTAAGGCTGACCAAGCTGCTCTAGACCTTCAAGCAGGTATCTGTGTTCTTCCACCCCTCAGCTGCTCTGAATCAGTTATTGCTTCTCTCATGAGAGCATGTTCTCCTGTATTTTTTCACAGTTCTTTTGTCCTGTGGATGCGTGTAGACCTTCCTTCATGCTGGTTAATGTTGATTTTATGATTTCAGTCAGAGGTGAAATCAAATGCAGTGCAACTGGCATTGCCCCTTGGCCACCTCTTGTCTGAAATAATTATTTCAAGTATTTTTCATCTTCCTGTCTCTGTAATGCTGTATTTGAATTTAATGAGTATAATACAGAAAATACTACAGCAGCTGACCATCTTGCCATGCTTGCAGTTTATCACAAGGCTCCTCAGAAATGGTTACTCTTGACCAAGTAGTATAGTGCCTGGAGAACAGAGTTCAGAGCTGTGCTTTTCCGCGGTCTGATCATAACTCTTACCCATATTGTGTCTGCATGCAGTCTGGTTATTGAGAAGAGAAAGAAAAAAATATTCCAGTGTGGTAAGGCCAGAGAGACAGCAAAAAGGGAAGACCACRAGGGAAGGCTGATTGTGTGAAGATGAGGCAGTGGGTTGTTTGGGGACTTAATAAATATCTATTTTGGGATGGAGATGGAGATGTGTATGTGTGAGAGTGGTGTTCAGGGCTGAGCTGAGGGATTCTTGTGAGTAGGGGGGGGTAATAGATGGCAATGWGAATATTGAATATATCAGAAGTCAGTCTGGTGGCTTCTTGCATAAACAGCATTTTCTACTGCCTTTTGAAGAAAAGGTCTAAATAAGGTGGACTCTCAGTGTAATAGAGGATGGCCAAGGCCTCATGTTATCCATATCTAAGAGCTCCTGTTGAGAGGGATGGGGCAGGGGATGTGTCTTGTTCGGTAAATCTGTCTGTCATCTGGCTGATTTTTTTCTTCCTCGCAGTTCATATGACACACGGAGCAGACATGAGATCATCCGATGTCTGAAGGCGTTCATGAACAACAAGGTGAGTGCCCTGCCCAGTGTCCAGAGGTAACTGTGCACAGCCACAGCTTCCTCCTCCTATTGTCTAGCCTGTTATCTTAGGGTAGTTGCCTACGTTCCCTAAAATGGGCACCGAAAACAGTAGTGAAAGTATCATACTCTTTAGTAAATCATTACTGTCATCACATTGCTTGT
Source organism: Rhea americana (assembly GCF_003343005.1). NCBI lineage: Eukaryota > Metazoa > Chordata > Aves > Rheiformes > Rheidae > Rhea > Rhea americana. The sequence goes on from NW_028186384.1 coordinate 1,142,800, forward strand.
TTTGTTTTTTCCCATACTGTGTTTTCTGGTACTGTTACCTCAATCCTATACTTAGAGGCACAGTATTTTGGACATCCAAGGCTATTTGTTCAGTCCCGTGGAATTCTAACTGCTGTGCCCTCTTTCTTGGCTTCTGCTCATCTCTGATTGTATCTCTCTTTGTCTACGAGGGCTTGAGACATACCAGTATTTTTAACTTGTCCCTTGTATTCTTCTGCATCTTTTTGTCTTACTCCTGTGCAGTTGATACCTGTTTTCTCTTACTTGTGATTGAGCTAGGGTACTTCCTTCTCCCTGTATGTGTTCTTCTTCACTCTCCTCAAATAAACTAATAGTCTTTACTTCCTCCTAAGTTCACATATTCCTTCTGCAGTTTCTGGAATCTTAAGTTCCACGGACAGCTTTTTCTCTTGCTGGCAGTGTATACTTCGAGGTGTATCACTCCCTTTCTTATCATTCCTCTATTTCCTGTCAGAAACAAGGATAACACATGTTCAGACAAACTTTTGGAGCAAGTGTTGTGTGTTTCATTCCCCATGGCATCCTGAATCATGAAGCATTCCCACTTCACTCCTCTATAGGACTGGTTCAATCTTGGACATTAATTCCAACTTTCTCTTCTCTTTAGTTTGGAATCAAAACAATGCTGGATACGGAGGAAGGGATCCTACTACTTGTGAGAGCTGTTGACCCAAAAGTCCCTTCCATGATGATAGATGCTGTGAAGCTTCTGTCTGCCCTCTGTATCCTGCCTCAGCCTGAAGGCATGTACGTGGTAGTAGATATTCTGCTTTTTGTTGCTCTTGAATTTTGACTGTTACTTGCATCTTTGTGAAGTCTATCTTTTGACTGTTGCTCTTCTTCATTTTAYAATTGCTGTGCACATGCACGCTCCTCTCCTGGCCTATGAGGTAGCTGCTGATTCTCTCTCATCGCAGGTATGAGCGAGTTCTGGAAGCGCTGACTGAAAGAGCAGAAATGGATGAGGTGGAACGATTCAAACCTCTGTTGGATGGCCTAAAGAGTGGCACCTCAGTGGCACTGAAGGTACCTAATTTCCTAAGATTTGGTGGGTGCTGCACTTAGAATCTAACACAACAGCCAGAGAGCTTGTGGCAAGATCAGTTTGGGATGGATGAAATACCTTTTGGTTTAACTTTTTTTTTTCTACTGCAGCTTTTTTATGTGGCTTTCTGGCTCCTTTGAAGTTCTGAAGCACTGAGTTCCAGTCCTTGCTCAGAAGTTTTTTCTCTCTCATGCTCTTCCTTTTTTTTCTTTTTTTTTCTTTTTTT
>NW_028186384.1:1144111-1153180 GCF_003343005.1 Rhea americana
TTTTTTTTTTTTTCCTTTAGGTGGCCTGTATGCAGCTGATCAATGCCATGATCAGCCCTGCTGATGAACTTGACTTCAGAGTTCACATTCGTAGTGAGCTGATGCGTTCTGGACTGCAACATACTCTTAAGGTAAGGAGCAGCCATCTTTCCTGTTCCCTCGCCCCCGGCCCTTGAATATGACGACCCCATTAAAAACACTCAGAAATGCTATGTTTTTAGCAGACAAAGCAAAGCTGACATAATGAGATATGCTGTAATGCAGCCCTTTCAGTGCCTTTTTAGTGCCYGCACTTGAAGAGACATACAGCTCTGAGCATAGACTGTTTATTTGTTTAATAATGGTAGTGCTTTTTCCTGTAAACACATGATAATCTCTTGCAAATATGTTGTTTGTTCTCCTTTAGAGGTCTGTTCCTTTGGTATCTGCTGGCCTCACTGTATGGTCGTGTGCTTTTACTGGGGCCTTTTTCAAACCTTTAAGAATATTTTCAACAAACCTGATCCAGACCATGTTTGTTTGAGCTTTACTGTAACCTCTGAACCACTGCCATCTTCAAGCAATGCACTTCAGAATTACTAGCCTGTGACTTGGGAATGCTTGATTAATATTATAAGACTGTTAGTTTTCACTGGATGTTTCTGAGTACGCTTATGTCATTGGCAGGAGCTGCGTATGCTGGAGAATGAAGAGCTGAAAGTGCAACTAAGTATATTTGAAGAACATGGTGAGGAGGACTCCGAGGACCTCAGGAGCCGTCTAGATGACATTCGCATTGAAATGGAATATCCTTTTGCTATTTGCTGGGCTGAGGATGAGCTTGGGGAAGCTAACGTTCCTAGGAGATTTCTAAACTTGCATCTAGGTGGAAATATGAATAGAGCTGCAATCTCTACCAGACTAGAAAAAGTGCATATATCCAAACCCTTTATACTACCAGGCAGGCATGGGGCTGAGTATGTATTCAGAAAGAAATCTCCATACAGCCCTCTCTTTGTGGAGAGGTGGATATGTGCTGATTAGGTTTTGGGTTTTTTTTCAAACCCACTCACCCAGTCCAAGTCAGAAAGAAGATGAATTCAGATAATTTTCTGTCAAAGACTGTAGTAGTTATTAGATCTACTGGAAAGTTTTGCGTTCTGGGATTTCTGACTCACTGTCTAAAGAATAAAGGAATCTGGCTAGAGGTCAGTCTGCAGTTAAGTGCTTGGAGCCTGTGAGCAACAGGAGGCAGAACTGGCTGCAGAGATTTGGGAGTCTGTGGACCACGGCTTGGTTTCRTGCATCTGTGCTCAGGTTTTGGCCTTTATGGCAAGCTATGGTTTGTCTTTTGGTCAGTGCATAGTACAGGTTATCTGTCTGTGCAACATACAGTGAGCTTTTGGAGATAGCCACCAGAGGGCCTGTGAAACAGTAGCTGCTTTGCAGGAATGTAATTTTAGAGTATTTTCATCAGTCCATTTTGCTGCTCTCCCTAAATTATATACCAGTGTCACTACTGGATCCTTCTGTCTGGATAGAGAGATGTAATCATAGGGCCATATCGTGTGAGTATTGCAGCACCCACACTTTACTGCTGCAGCTAGTTTGGGGCATAGATTTAGTCTGATCAGGAGGGTGACCAGATAACTCATCATCAAAAGACAAATGCTATCCTTGAAACGGTACTGACAAAATCCTAGGACGCTTCTCATCTTGATTAATATATGGGGACTTCGAAAGCTGGGTAGGCAGCTGGTGGTTCAGGCCTGGCTTTGGGAAGAGGTGGGCAGGCATGAAGAAATGGGTAAAGAGCTTACTGTTGCCCTGCTAACAGGGGGCCAATATGAGCAAGAGACTTAAACTGAAACGGTTTCACATAGGAACACTCAGAAGTGGCCTGTGTGCTCTTTCCACTTATAAGATCAGTTCTGTCAGCATCCACTGAGTCACTAAATTGTCTCATCAGAAACTAGAATGGGAATTTCAGGGGTTTGTTTTTTGTTTTATTTTTACAGGGAAGTGAGAGAGAGAGAGAAGGCGTCTGGGAGAAAGTCTGGTTGCCTGTAGGTCTGTGCTGCTCTATTTGGCCTGCAGTTCGGGAGCTAAGGGTGGCCTTCTTCAAAATATTTCCGTGAAAGAGTGCATGCCTAGTGTTGCTTGGCTGTGATACTGCAGCTAGTTTACTGCTGTCCTTAACTAAAATTATTCTTAAACAAAAAAACCACACACAAAACTAAATTTAAAAAATTGCCATGTTTTTTCTTGTGCTCTTGTGGGAAAGAAAATTCTTAAATTCTCTGGTCTCCACAGCAAACTTATTTCCCCTTCCCCCCCCCTTTTTTTTTTTGGTTAAAATGACTTTGTGCAGTTGTGAGGGAGAACTGTAGGACTAAATTTTTAGAGGAAAGAGAAAATAAGAGTATTATGGAAAAAATCCAAAGGGATCATGTGGAACTGGGTGGTGAACAGGGAGATGGACCTCCTCCTGGCCTGTCTCCTGTGAGAGGGAAACGAATGACCTGCTAGCAACCTTTCTTTGCCCATCCTTATGGGAGGTAGAAACCTTCTGGAAAAAGAGGTGCACRCACCCATTTTTCACACCTCTCAGGTGATGCTTTCACTGATATCTCCAGCAAAATTTCTTATGAGGGAAGTGTAAATAGCTCTTTGTAAGAGCAATGCCCAGAAAAGCTGCTTTTACCAAGAAAGGAGTGAGAGAGTAGGCAGATAACAGGTTTCTGGGAAGACATTCAGGCATTTTCCTTAATCCATTTTTCACTGATTTCAATGAAGTCTTCCAGATTCTCCTCAACACGGTGAAGGATTCCAAAGCAGAACCTTTTTTCCTCTCCATCTTGCAGCACCTTTTACTAATTCGCAATGATTACGAGGCCAGGTGAGGAGGAAAATTTTAAACTGGACTGATATAACATGAATGTTTGTTTGTAGTCTCTAGCGCACTGCTTTTGTACTGGAGGGAGCAATGGATTAAAATTGCATAGGTAATACAAGAAGCTCTCTTAGCTTCAGTTGGCCTCAAATGCAGAATAAAGCAGACAAAAAACACAAATTAAGTTAATTCCTAATGAAGAGTCTTTAAAAGAAAATTAGCACAAGTATGGAAAGAATCAGACAAAAGCACAAAATTAAGTACAAGTACTAAAAACTAACAACAAGAAGAAATAATTTCATAATTTTTTTTATATTTTTATTGAACTCAGTATTAATGATCCACTACTTGCAGTGGAATGTTATGATTCTCGTAAGCCTTATATATTTACCATTGTGTTTCAGGCGTCACTAAATGAAAAACACAGCTGCACTTAGTTTAACAAAATGAACACTAATAAGAAAAACAAAAAAATTCATAGTAAAATGTGGGGGGAAACATAAACTAAAGATTAAAGAGCATCTCTGAAAGCTAGCTGTTTTCAGATTAGACTTACCTAAACATAGTGGCCCTAATATTTTTAGAGAACAAACTGAATTTGCCTTAGAGTTATTAGTGGTCATTCTTAAGAGGTCACAGAAATTCCAAAAGACTCAAAACGAGCAAACATTTTTATTTTGGATAGGTGATTTTTCGACATGTTGAAACTGAGAAGCCCCTCTTAGAGAACACAGTGTGAAACTGAAGAGTATACTAGGATGTTTGCAGTGGTGATTGAAAGTTTTAAAGTTACTCTTTGTCCTTTGAGGCCATTTTGCAACCATGCAATACAGTGTCAAGAAAGTCTTGATTTCCAAAAGTGCTGTAATAGTTTCAGCCTGGTAGTGGGAGAGGGGAGTATGTGCCAAAGGTGCAAAGAGTTATTGAAAAAGATCCAGGCAGATGTTTGACTTTGTCCTCCTAGAATCATTCTTCTAATGACAATAAATGAATGAAATTGTGTTTGGCCCATGATATCTGGTGACCTGCTTGTAAGAGGGATCTTTAAACAAAAATGTTATCACACTATTTCAAATAAAGACATTGGACTGCTTAATTTGTCTGCATCCCCATGTTTTCTGTATCTATATATGTACTGCCTCTTATGTCTGCCGCTATGCCCAAAACATGCTAAGGATATAATCTTACAAGTTTTAGCGTGGGTAAATTTCTCTAAATGTAGTTTATTTGTATACCTCCTTGGGAATGGCTGTAGAGTTCATGATTTGCATTAGTCAGTTGTTGTTGTAGGATTTTTTTATACTTACAATTTATGCTCTCAGTTTTAACAGAACTTGAATTTCAGAAGAGGAAAAATACCATGCCTGACTTAAAGAGAAAAAACATTAGATAGAAGAGCATAAAATAAAGCAGATAACAAAACAGAAAGATGAAAATGTTTCTTGGAAGAATAACTAAAATAACTGCCTTCTTCATTAGGTCATCAGTGAATGTGAAGCCCTGTGGAAGTTGTTTCTTGAATTAACTCAGGACAAATTGTTCCTACTAGAATGGAAGTAAAGCTTACTACCAGCAGGAGGGGTTAGCCAGTTGCTGCTTGTATGAACAGAAAAGGAACCTAGTGCTGCAGAGTCTTGGGATAAAGGGCTAGTTTAGAGGTGGAAGTGCTACTAGCGAAAAAGCTAGGCAAGAAGCTGAAGGTTAAATAATATGGAGTGTACTCACGGTTCATATAGTGTACTGGTGGGAAGTTTGTCTTAATGCTTTGTTGCTTGTAGTGCAGATTCTGGGACAAAGTGGAATGTGCCTTACTTAAAAAGCAAACTTGCTATTTAAAAAAAAAAAAAAAACGTAACATAGGGGATCAGAGCATATATTTGATCTCTTGGTCTGCCCAGATATCTAGCCTAGTATCCTGTCCGTGACAGTGACCAAGGGCTGCTGTCTGGGGAAGCATGTAAAAAAGGGGGGAAGCATATATACGACTTCCCAAGAGTACTCTCCTAGCCTCCAGCTGCACACTGGTTGGAGACCATTTGAATCATTCATAGTTTCAGTGTAKTTAATAGCCCCAAATGAATTTGTTTTCCATGTGCTTACCTGGTCACCTCTTGAAGCTGTAAAATTTGTAAGATCCAAAGCAAAGAATTTTGTAGCTCTTTACAGAAGGAGAAGATTGGGCTATCTCCTCTTGTTTTCCACTTGACTCCTGATGGCCTCTGGTCTTGTTTGAATAAGCAGTGAACAACAGAATCCTATGCATGTGACTTTTGTCATTTTATAGATTTATCTCCCCCCCCCCTTCACTGTTGCTATTTGAGAAAGCTTGTTTGTCCTGCATGTAGAAGCCTTTCTATGCTTTCATCACCCATGTGGCCATTCTCAGAAATCTTGAAAAGTTATGACTGTGTGCTTATAAAAACTCAACAACACGATGTTGTGCGCTGTTTCCTTATTTGGACTACTTGAAAACCATCTATTTTGTGAAGTGATACTAATGTTTTGTTGCGTTGTCTTCTTCTAATGCAGACCTCAGTATTATAAGCTGATTGATGAATGTGTCTCCCAGATAATCCTGTACAAGAATGGTGCCGATCCAGACTTTAAGTGCAGGCATCTTGACATAAACATTGAGGGGTTAATTGGTAAGTCCTTTAGCTGATAATAGCTCTGTTGAAACTAGCCCAGTTAGATCATGCTCTAGAACAAACTCTTACTGAATCCCTGTATTCATCTGAGCTGCTCTCCACCAGATCTTCCTGCTTCTCTTTGTATTTTGTCTTCTAGCTGATCTGTGTTCTGGTGTTAGTCCTCTTCCCTTCCAAATCCTTGGGACAGAGATCTAGGCTGTCCCTCACCACCTCACTTGGGCATGTCTTCCATCACACACAGTTATTCCACTAATATAAAATCCAGAATGCTGTGTTTTGGACAGGGAGCACTGCCAATGCTTTTTGATGAGAGCAACTTCCAGAAGAAACCAATTATTTTATGTATTATAGGAAAAAGAAGGGCATGTCCATTCTCAGACAGAGGTTCTGTAGCAGTGGTGTGGTAAAGGGGAGACAAAGTTTCTCCAGCAAGGGCAGAGCTCAGCCCTGAAATGAATGGTGTGGAGAATCAGCAGGCGCACTGTACGGCTTATGTGAGAGGTGTTGGAGAAGGAAAAGGGGAGCTTGTTTACAATGGTGATGTTTCTTCTTAATCTTATTTCCTTTCCTTTTATTTTTAGATAACTTGATTGATCAAACCAAGGTGGAGAAAAGCGAGGCCAAAGCGGTGGAACTGGAGAAAAAGGTTTTTGGCTGATGATGTGGCCTGGGTAGCAAATATGTTGGCAGGAATCAGAATAATGCCTATTGTATCTGACACTGGACTCTCAGTGCTGCCAGCCCCTTTACCCTAATTAATTACTGCTGTACACATTGTGCTTGACCCTTTTGTCAGTAGAAGAGCATATGTTTACATCCTAATTTAAAAAAMATTGTAGCTATCAGTGAGGGGAGAAAGTTTGAGCTGTGCTATGCTGCATGGGACACTTATACCCCTCGAACTTGCGGCTGATCTGATAGTCACCTGCAGTTTCTATCTGTTCCTATCTAATAAATTCCTAATAATTGAAGCTGTGATGGGATATAATTGAAAAGTTCAGCTCCTGCCACTGCCATGCAAGTAACTGCCTTGAGACTGTGCCAAAACTCTAAGGAATTCTTCCCAGCAGGAAAGATGTCTCTGCATGTACTCCAGTGTGAACATGTTTCACTTGGAGACTACCAGACTAGAGATCAAAGACTGTTACATTTTTTTTTGCCTCTTGGATTAGGCAGAGGCATGAATCTTCATCTCTATGTAATTGGAGTACTGCATGAGAGCAATGTTACCTAAGTTCTGAGAGGTTTTTAGAAAAAGAAAGGAAGGCCCCCATCTGTCCCCTTCTCGCCCGAAACACTGTTACCACTCATTGCACATCCTTGTTCAACCCATGTGTGTGTTGTCTCTGCAGCTGGACTCAGAGCTGACTGCACGTCAAGAGCTGCAAGTTGAAATGAAGAAGATGGAAAGTGACTTTGAGCAAAAACTCCTTGATATATGTGGTGAAAAGCAGACACTGGATGCGGAGAAACAGCAAATTGTTGTAGAGAAGCAAGAGCTAGAAAGCAAAGTCTCGCAGCTAAATGAGGAGGTAAATAGGCTCATGGGCTCATGTCTGTGTATACTTGGTTTTGCTCACTGGAGAACCAAGATTGAACAAAGAAATAAATTTTTGGATCTTAATGCAGAAATTTCTGCCAGTTGAGTCCCTTAAGTGATAGAATAGAAAATACACACTTTTTTTTTTGTATTGACTTGTTTACCCGAGAGAAAAAGAATATAGAGCAAGATAGAGCCATTTGCAGTTGTTTATACAGAACAGTCTTGAAATCAAAGTCCTGTTAAAATCCCTTTCAGGCAACATACTTCTGTAAGTATCTTCTTATGGAGCAGAGGAAGAAAAACCTCTCTATTATTGGATCTTATCACTCTTGCTGTTTACCATTGACAAGATTAGGAAGCAAACAGACAGCTAAGGGAGAGAAACATTAAACTTTTCTGTACTCTTCGAACTGCTTGAGATAGGCAGGCAGATTGTGGTAGCTACTACTCTGCACTGACTTTTTGCCATCAGGCAGGAAGGGGCTGACCAGTGGAAATGACTTCTGGTTGGTTACTATGGTTAAAAGACTTGATTTCATCTGGCTTTTACTATCTGATGCCAGAACTAGGTCAAAAGCTGAGAGAGAACAGGAGGGGACATGATGAGAAGGGGCCATGCAACGCAAGAGAAGGCCTGTCTGGTTCTTTGACATTGCACAGCAAGGACTTGTAAGGTGCTGATGGGTTGGACACACCATCACCAGTGCATGGACTCTGGGTGTCCTGAAGGTTCCTGAAGGCAATTTCTTTTGAGCAAAGCAGGGCTAATTCACCTTGGAGAGAAATGCCCCTTGGAAAATCTTTCCTCCCCATGGTCTCATCGAAAAAAAAAAAAAAAAAAAAAAAAAGAGAGAGAGAGAGAAGACTTTCTTATTCATTTGTCTGCAAACGTAGCCCAGCTTTTTGTACTGACTTTACCTTAACTTCTGATATGGTGCTCTCCAGTTCATAAATCAGGACCTCAGTACAGTTACTGAGTCGTATCTGTAACTCTTTTTATTGACGCTGACGTAGTCTTTCTTCCCCTCTTAAACTTTAATGATGGTAGGATTGGCAGATGGTGCAAACAGAGAATCAGGTTTTCTTTGTGACCTACACTCTCTCTAGCACCCTTACTGATATTCCTAGACAGAAATTGCTGGGGCATTTTATGTATTCATCAGCTTCCTAACAATTGAGACCATCCAGTAAATCACAACAGGCTCTCTGAGGCCTGGTTCAACCAAAGAATTTTTTTTTTTTTTTTTTTTTTTTTTTGCGCTGTTTGTGTTATGCTTCCTGCTCCGGCTGGCTGGATTCCTTCTGAGGCCATGGTGCTGTGGGAATGATTCCTTTCCTGTAGCAGCTCAGAGATGGGGACTTTGAGTCCCCCTTCCATAAGTTTCATATGAAGAAGATAAAAGATAACCTGCTGTGCTGCTGTATGCTCTACCTTTTCGTTAACAATGGAATTTGGTAGTATCTTGGGAAGGGAAGAATAGGGCTTTGCAATGGGCCCAATCATTTGGGAAAGGTTTAAGCATGATACCTCTGCATGGCTGGTAATGGCATGTTGCTTCTACTTTTCTTTAGATTGCTAAGTTGGAAAAAGAGCTTGAAGACGCCAAGAGAGAAATGGCTTCATTCTCTTCTTCCTTGCTTCTTCCTTCAGTTCCAGGGCATACAGGGAACCTCCAGCCACCGCCTTCACTCCCAGGCACTGTTTCTGGAGGCATCCCACCACCTCCTCTACTGCCTGGTGCAACTAGAGTGGCCCCAGTGCCTCCACCGCCCCCTCCTCTCCCGGGTGCGGTTTCTGGGGGCATCCCACCGCCCCCTCCTCTCCCAGGCTCTGCTTCTGGGGGCATCCCACCGCCCCCTCCTCTCCCAGGTGTGGTTTCTGGGGGCATCCCACCACCCCCTCCTCTCCCAGGCTCTGCTTCTGGGGGCATCCCACCGCCCCCTCCTCTCCCAGGTGTGGTTTCTGGGGGCATCCCACCGCCCCCTCCACTTCCAGGCTCTGC
>NW_028186384.1:1153260-1158347 GCF_003343005.1 Rhea americana
CCTCCTCTCCCAGGTGTGGTTTCTGGGGGCATCCCTCCCCCACCTCCACTTCCAGGCTCTACTTCTGGGGGCATCCCTCCCCCACCTCCACTTCCAGGCATTGGTGGGGGCATCCCTCCCCCGCCTCCTCCTCCAGGTGGTCCTGGGATCCCACCACCCCCACCAGGAATGGGTGCCCCTCCTCCTCTTCCCCCTGGCTTTGGTGGCTGGGGAGTGCCTGCAGCTCCAGTTCTTCCATATGGATTAGCTCCAAAGAAGACTTATAAGCCAGATGTACAGCTGAGGAGACCAAATTGGTCCAAGGTAAGACCTATTTTTTAGGCCTTCATAAACCCTGTTCTTTCACCCAAATGAGCTCCTCTTTCCTGGTGTGGCATCTTGCCACACGATATCATAGTGTCATGAAACCACTCAATCAGGATGACACTTTCCATGCTCTATAGACAAAGGTGATCTCAAGGTGATCTCGTCTGTGTGTCCAGAGAGAGCAGAGCAGAGTGCACAGACTAGAAGTGCTTGGTGGCTGAAGGGGCACACAACTGGGACAGGCTGCCTTTGCAGCGTGATGTTGTCCCTTCCAGCTTGCAATGCAAAGGGACAGGCTGTTTCCTAGTTAGTCTGCAGCCATGGATTAATTGACTCTATTTAGTTTCACTGATGTTCATTGAATATTTTCTGCCCTCTGCCTTGTAGAAAGCGCTTTGAAGGCGACTCCATGGTAACAATTTAATAATCACAACCTTTTTGAAATATGCAGGCAGCAGATAATTACCCTGCTTGATAGAGTACAGACTACTTTTGTCATTTAAATTACATTTCCCCCCTGCTCTTTCTTCCTTTTTTACTGGGATGCAGCTAATGAATGTGTATGTGAACAGAATTGCTGTCCTAGCTGCTTTTGCATTTGAGCAGCAGTAGGCTCACAAGGTCTCTGCTGGCAATAGAGTTTCTAGTGGAGAAATAGCTTTTAGCCTAAAGCGTATGTATCTGCCTGCACACAGCTTGTTGTCACAAAGATACTCCAGGTAATGGCTTATTTGTTTATTAGGCTGATCATTTGCTTTGGTGGTTTGAATTCAAATGCTGCTATCTCAGAACTGCAGTTGTGTGGATGATACTACTACTTGGCAGTCTGACACCAAGTGAGTTTGCTGAAGGCCAACCAGGGTAAATTGAAAGAGCTGCAATAGTTGGAGTGCTATTTGCCACAGTGCATTAGACCTGTACGAAAGTTATTCCATCAGTCTGTCAGCAACAAACTTGTCAATATTCAGTGTGTTCATCATTCCTACATTGTGAATGAAGTTTTATTATCATGCTGTTACTGTGCTAGTCTTCAAGGCAGTCATAAATACAGTCAGGAGAAGGTTTTTCAAAAAGTGGTGGTAACGGAGTTATCAGAACTGCTTGTGGTCTGATTCTGTCTCCAAATTCCAGGTTTCATGTTCAAAAGTAGGTGGTTCCTCTGAGCTTAAAAGTCATCGATTTAAGATGCCAAACAACTGTGACGAGTGTGAGGGAGGGAAGAAATACCCAGTCCTCATATCCCTTCTAAACTCATGTGTTCATTAACATGGTAATTCTTTGTGGAGGGTATTGGGCAGGAGTGATTTGCAATGAAAATGAAGTCTAGATGAAAGATGGTCAAGAATGTCTGAATGGATGGTGAAAGAGAATGGCACATGAAAAAGAAGAGTCAGGTTATTAAGGGTGATGGTTTCCGGCTCTAAATTAGTGCTTAAAAAGAAGGAAAAATCTATGCTCAGAGTGYTTGTGAAAATAATAAGAGAAGTTAAGAAGGATTTTTATTATTATTATTTTTATTATTTAAACCAGAAAGAGATGCATTTAAGTCTGGAGATAGCTGCTATGAAAAATTTTAGAAGTTTAGAAAGGGAAAGTGATTCATAAGCTAATGGAGAAACATGGTAAAAATTGGCTGATGCCAGATGTATCAGCTGAGAAGAGCTGATTATATAAAGTGAAAAGAGGATGCCTATCTCTGGAAGGGAATGCAGACTTACCTATGACTTGTTTATAGACAAACCTCTGTGTCTTACCTGATAGCTTGAAGAGTCAGAAAGAGGCAAAGGTAGATTTGGAGGTAGTGCTGAAATCCCTGAGAGATTTAATGGAAAAGGAAGGGGTGGAGGACTGAAGCAAGTCACAGACCTTGGGCACTAATGAAAATAGAACAGAGCTCAATGTGAGCTGGGACAAACTGAAGCTGTGAGCTGTGATAAACTTGAGGGGAAGGAGTACTGTTCTAAAGGCTTCTGGGGTTCATGCTTTGTGTTTCTTGCAGATCGTGGCTGAAGACCTCTCTCAGGATTGTTTCTGGACAAAAGCAAAAGAAGACCGGTTTGAGAATGATGAGCTCTTTGCTAAGCTTACACTTACCTTTTCTGCCCAAACAAAGTGTGAGTGCCAAGCTCGGCATCATTGTAAGAAGGACTGGGGTAGTGCTTGAAGGGTTGCTGGCCCCCTTTGGAGGGGATTTATAGGAGCTAGGTACGCCCATCTTGTTGAACAAGGGGAAATGGATCAAGTGTATTTAAGTAGTTCAGCACCTTGAGAAAGAATTTTGCATAGTGACTTTGTGGATTYGAAACACCACAAGTTTGGAGGAGAGTGGGAAGAAAGCTTACAATCAAATGTCTTCAGATGAACTAATTTTTTTTTCTCTCCCTCTGCCATCCACCGTACGTCCCTGTGTTCTTCTCTGTGGATTCATCTCATGTCACCTGTAGCCTCCAAGGGTGAGTAGTATCTGAGTAGTTTGGGGAAATCTAGTCTTTGAAACACAATTCAGTGGGAGTGGGAGTTGCTACCTCTCAGTGAGAGACACCTAGGCAGAGAGTAAGCCTAAAGAAGGATTTCACAGCAGGAATGTGCTAGCTCGAGCTATATGCCTGTACTAGTAATGGGAAAGGACTCTAAGGATTGCTTTACCTCTCAAGAGGACAGTGTTTCAGCTGTGTTGTCAGGTTACTGCATCAGCTCCAGCTGCCTTCTTCTCTGTTCCTTTACTTTGAAGTGGTTGAGAACAGGATGTGCAAATCTTGTTCAGCAGGCACCGAGCTCCTCTAGTGGTGATGCCCTCATGCTAGGTGACTGTGACAAGTTTTCCCCCACCTCATTGTGAAAGTTTTTCAGTGTTGAAGATGCATTGTTCCCCTATCTGTGTGCTAATTCTCAGCTCTTGTCCTCTGAATATTACCTCTTAGCCAAAAATCCTGGTGACTTGGGTTTGCTTAGGTATGGAAAGGAATAGACTTTATATAAAAAGAGGTTCCCTGACAGACAAGTAAGGCTCTACCTTCTTGTTCAGTCTGTATTTCCCCTCTACCACTAGACCCTCCTGACAATGCTTTGGATGTGAAGTCCTTGTCAAAACAGTCTTGGTAGCAAGGAGCTGTACACATGTCAGGGCAGAGCAAGTTTAAAGTGCTAATCATGCTGCAGATTGCTGTTGCAGCCCAGCTAATACACTTCCTTCCTCATTCAGTTTTATCTAGATTTGTTCACTTGACCCTTAATGAGTAAAGCTAGTGTCTGTGGCTTCAGAACTACCATCCTCATCTCCTTGCGTAGAATTAATGTGTTTATAGATGGTAGAATTTTTTTCCTCTTTCTCTAAGCAGCAAAACCAGAATTCATCCCTGTTTGGAAAAGGGCGTGCAGTCCTTGTCAGCCTCCTGCATGCTGCTTTTTGGATGATTGAGAGGGGAGCAGTGCTTTGTTTCCCCCCTTTCTCCCTATCCCTTGACACTGACTCTTTCTACTCCCTGCCTCTGAGAGCAGAACATTAACATTAGCCTCTTAGTGACAGACTGMTTTCTCATTTCTAGGACCCTCGAGGGATCTCCAGATTATGAGAGTTTGGTTTTTAATAGGAATTTTTTCAGCTGTGTGCATAGATGACTAATCCACTGACCCGGAGTTTTGCATGCTGCATATGTTGATTCCGGTTTTATCAGATGTGTGGGTGTGTTTTTAACGTTGATTTGACAGAATGCTGGACACATTTTTTTTTATTGTCCTCTTGTCTGTTCTTGTTAAGAATCAATTCTTCCCCTTCAGCATCCTCATTTGTTTCAGTTATTGCTGAATGAATCTTGTGTGAGATCACGAGTGATGCTGGGTGAGACAAAAGGTCCGTCCAACCCAGTACTTGATCTTCCAGTTCAGGATTTTCTCCTGTCAGGGCTCTATTTGTTCTTTGTAGGCATTTTGAACCACCTTCTGGAAGGAGGCTGGGCCTGATCTGTATCTATAGCCAGCTTGCCACCTTCCATCTCCAGGCCCTCCAGAAACGGCGCAGGATGTTTGAATCAGCTTGATGTGTGCTTTCCACTATCATCTTTGAAGGTTTTGTACTTGAAGTTCTTCGTGTTTGACCTGAGATGTCTATCCTGTGTAGGCTGGCAGGAGTAAGCTGTTTTAGTAAGCTGGCCTTACTAAGATCTTGTTAAGATATGGGAGCCCTTCAGGATGAGGAGTTCCCATGCAGCCAGCAGCAAAGAAAGGGACCTCCCAGCTCAGCTGTTGCCACGCTATACCCATATCTGTTTGTGGTTGGCAGGTGTTCCCTTGACCATTCTGGCCAATTCTCAAGGTGGAACTGTGGCAGGCCTCAGCGTTTTTGGCACATGAAAGTGGCTTCTCCTTCTGCATCCTCTTCTTCCCCTTTGGGAGAAGAGGGCTACCTTAAATACTGCGGTCTTTCTGTATCTTGAACATGTTCTACAACAAAATTAGGCAAATCTCTAYGGTACTTACATCATTTTGCACTGGTGTATTTTTAATATGCTCGTGGTACATTTTTTTGAAGAATTTGTGTGGCTCTTTCAAACCAGTAACTGACGTCCAGGAGAGCTCTGTTGCCCTTGTGGTATGGAGCAGTTAGTCAGACCACTCTGAGCATCTGTGATTTGGTGAAGGGAGATGGGCAGCTTCTGAGTCAAGACAGTTCTGGCCCAGCTGTGTGCAATGTTTGTTGTGGTGATAGAAAGGGTGTGGTGACAAAATCCATGAACAGGACCCAAAAGTAGCACAAAAAAAAAAAAAAAAAAAAAAAAAAAAAA
>NW_028186384.1:1158392-1168047 GCF_003343005.1 Rhea americana
AACCAAGAGTAGAGATGGATGAGGTCAGTAACTTAGTCAGCTGTGCATGAGAGTGTCTCTATTTCTCGCTTTCCAGCTCCAGTAAGTTGATGCAAAGGCTGCAGCATCTTGGTATCAGGCATGAAAGTTCCCTAAAGAGACACTTTCAGAGGTAGAATCTGCTCTGGCAAGGCAGCCTTTAATTTTTAACTGCCTTCTAATTAAAACCGCTGAGTTGCACTTAGTTGTATCTGATGAGATTGGCTGTTCATGGAGCTCTGCTCTGCAAAGACATAAGCTGCACTTGGCCATCTTCTTTCTTGTTGTTCTTGCCTGTGACATAATGAACTTCTGGTTGTCACAGCTGGAAGCTTTTCCCTGAAGTTAAGCTTCCCCATCCCACCTTTAATCTGGAGGTTTAAGAACCACCTTTTCCATGTATGAGAGATCAGTGATTCTACCTCCCCTTGATTTTTTTTTAATCCCTTTCAATAAGTCAATAAAATGGCCAGTGATGATTCATCTATTTAAATGTTGATTCTCCTGGACTTTAACATCCCTTTCAGCAAAATGAATGGTCTAGCAGGAAGAGTAAGGGCAGAGGTGGTACCCAGAGTTCCTCTGTTCCCTAAAGCTCCTCAGCCATTCCCAGGATGTTATGGAGTGTGGTGGTGTACTGTTAATCTCATAGCTGCCTATGAGCTGCATTTGAAGTTTGGATACTGTGATTTGAACTCCCCTATCCATTCTCCTCTTCCCCCTCCACAAATTCTGCTTTTACTACCTGTCCCAAGAAGTCTGTTAAGAGTAGGCTACTTGACGAAGTCTGTACAGAATCRTGTACAGTGAGTTACCACTCTTCTCACTGACTGTTTTTCCTCTCTTACCCTCTGTGTTACCAGGTGAATGTTGGGGCTCTCTTTCCCCATCTTAGTGCACTCTATAACGTCTATTTCACTGTTAAATATTTATGGAGCTAGGAGCAAATGGAGCATGTGGTGCACTTTCCTCCATAGCAAGGGAGGCTCTGCTCTTCAGAGACTCCAGGCCTGTGAATGTTTTACAAGCTTGGAGTATGAGTCTGGTTGCGATGGATGCATGGCTGGGAGGTGAGACCCCAAACAGACTACTAGGCAATATCCCAGGTGAACTGCGAGCATCCTTTTGGGCTTTTGCTATTTCCCTACTRCTACATGTGAGGAAGATCAGCAGACTCCAGGAGGCCACTGCATAGTTGCCACACATTGCCTGGGGAAAGGGAGCGCCCCTGGTAGAGGGTGCTCTCTGCCTTTTACTCCTTGAGGAGCTCCAGGCCCTATCCTTCAGAAGGACCCTGTCTTGAGGGCAGAGTTTGTGACTGTTATTACATCCCAACACTTATGGTTAGCCCTAAGACTGTGCAAAAGAGAGGATGTATAAATAAGAGGATTTGAAAGGTGATTAACACAGACATTCCCCCCCATTACATTCCTCAAAAGGTAGAAGTGAGGGAAAAGGTTCAAGCTGATGCCTTTTCACTTACCCATCACCTTAAAATAATCTCTCAGTCATGGAAATAGGTTTACTATGGGTTACAGTAAGTCATATGCTTTCCCTCTCACCCCACAAATAGATGCAAAGTTATGTGAGGGATTTAGGCAGGGAACTTCATGGTTGCCTGTCTGGATCAGTATAGCTGAGAGTTGTTCAGCCAGGTTACATTTGGACTATGCTTCTTAGAGGCCAGAGGTATTTATATGCCTGTGACCTTTGTGTCTCTTTGTTGCAGAGTGCAACGTTCTCAAACTTTTCATTGTCAAGGCCTTGGGTTATCCATATCCTAGTGTGCTGCTCCTACAGAAGTCTAGTTTGTCTACAATTCCTTGTACTGAACTCATTTCTCAACCTTTGGAGGCTGAGGCATGTGAGTGAACCATGCTTTTTGCCAAGGGCTCACATTGCCCCAGAGGAGTGTTTGTGTTTGACTCACAACCTTAGTTATTCTTTTGTTGTTCCTTGTCAAGGAAGGTGGGAAGAGAAAACCCTTTGGACTTCATCTGAAAGCTAAAGACCCTCCTAGTGTTTGCAGATGAGGGGCTAGCAGCTTGCAGAGCTTATCTTCTGCTTTTAAGGAATTTTGGCTGTTCCCCTCGTCCAGGGGAGTCCTTGTCTACGGCTGTGGTAGCAGCAGTCCCACACCTCCCATAGCTGGTAACTAAAAACACATGTAAACACAGTTTATCTCTATTTAAACCTGCCAAAAAAAGTGATGTGACTGGGGAGTGCAGGAGCCACACTTCATGTTCCAGTGCTTGCAGTGTGGAGGAACATCTTGCAGTGAACCAAGGAAAGGAGGACTCATCCTTCTGCTCAGATTGTGATATTCACACAGTCTGATCTGGGGCGCTGTGCTTGGCCGTGAGCCCTTCTGGAAAGAATTCACTTCTGGGGGGGGGGGGGGGGGAAGGAATTGATTCACCTGGTTGGCACAAGTGTCAGGTTAAGTTGGACACCTGTAACCACAAACCCTCTCTGTTAAGTGAGACTTTTTTTTTTCTTGCCAGGCTTTGTGGATGTGATGCTGTGCTTTCAGTAGCTCTCATGAGAGCTTTCAGTAATAGTGGCATTCCTACTCACTCCTTTTTAGGTAGGACAGAACTCCTTCAAAGAGGACTGGAGATAGCTGAACAATTTTGCACAGAGAAGGCAACTTTGCTRGTAATGCTGAGAGCAGTGTGAGATCATGGACACAGAAAATGGCAAGGTGGCCCTGTGTCCTCTAGGAGCTAGTTATGCTGCTTTTGGTTCTGTTGATACTCTTCTGGCATAACCACTTTTCCAATATTTCATTTCTTTAGAAACATTTTAATTGCTTTTGTGTTCTCAAGTAACTTTTGTTCAGTGATCGCATCTGTCTTCCTTGGAGTTAGGGATATATTGCATGGTCCAGTCATGCTTTACCTACGGTGCACAGAGTTCCCAGGACACTTTGTGTGAGTGCAGGCAATGACTCAGTGAGGAGAGCAATTTAAAGACATTTTCCAGGAGATATCAGTAACCCCCCAAACTCTAGGTCTGTATGGAAATGCTCAATTTTCAGGACCATTAGAGGGAAGTATGCACTTTCTGCATTATTTGTTAAGTAAATATTCCTTACTGATTTTCTGTGCTCTGTGCATGTCCTGGCCTCAGTAGAATTGGAGGATGGAAACTGCGTGTTGTGGGCTTGAGATCACTTTGGCTCCACAAGACTAGGGCATGTGGCTGTGAAACATGTAGCTGATGCAGAGCTTTGCAAAGACTAGGTGAAACCTGAGTGCACACAGGCAGTGTTAGTGCTGTGGCTGGCTGTA
The DNA here is from genome assembly GCF_003343005.1 of Rhea americana. Lineage (NCBI taxonomy): Eukaryota > Metazoa > Chordata > Aves > Rheiformes > Rheidae > Rhea > Rhea americana. Next base: position 1,161,704 of record NW_028186384.1, read on the forward strand.
TCTGCAGGGAAAAGTGTTTGGACATCAGTTTCCTGTGTTTCCGTATTTTTTTCATTGCATAATGCAGCCCCCACTACCCAACTATGCAATGCACTAATGCTACACTTATTTCCTCCCACCAGCTGTATTTTGTATTATTTCAGCTACTAAAAATCTCTGTTTTGTGCTGCTCTTCTCTCAGGAGGCCTGTGTGTCTGCTTCTCTGTCTCTTTTGGAAGCAGAACTGCTTATGCTTTTACTCTGCCTTGGTTTTCTTTTTCTTCTTTTTCCTTCTCCTACCCCTTGAGGCTCAAGGACTGGTCTTCTGGGAGAATTATTACCTCCATCCTGGGCTCTGGTCATGTTCGGACCAGCTTGTCCAGGTGCAAAGGTCGCAGTGAGAGACCATCTCCCAGATTTCCTCACTTTCACGGCTGCTCTATTTCTGTCCTGAAGAGCTGTCCTTCAGAAATGCAGCTCCCCAGAAATACCACCCTCCCCTTGGTGCTTTCCCTGGAAAGTCTTCAGGCAGCAGTAAGAGGCACTCGTCAGAGCTGTTGAAATTTGCTCATTTTCCACGCTTCACAAGGAGCATAAACACTTCACTGCCAGAAGTGCTATTAAATTTGAATGAAACTGGGGGCAGTCCACACACACTGAATCCCTGTCCTGGTGGCCTCTAGGTATTCCTCACGATCTGCCCACCCATGGGGGAAAACCTCACCCTCCTTTCTCCATCCAAAAATTTGCTTTGGCGCAGGGCAGGTGAGTCAGAAACTTTCTGATTCCTGTTCTCACTGGGATACTGAGTACTTGGAAGTTGGGAAATACCAAGGGAAGGGTGACCGTGCTATCTCTACTGACCTCTCTGCAGTCAGCTCTTGTCACGAGGAGAGTTACCCGGATTGAGGACTTAACTGAGCTTCAGGCTTAGAGGCAGCTTGCATCCAGCAGAACTTGTAAGCTGTGGCTTACTGTTGGCCTAGCTCTCCAGATGGCTCTGCACCCCGCTCCTTCGAGATTTGCTATATTAATCAACGTGTTAAGTAATACTTAACACATTGAACTCAGTACAGGGCTTAGAAGGGCTTATCAGCACAGCTTCAGTGCTGCATCGATCCCTGGAGTCAGATCACATCAGCGCTGTGCCAAAGCACCTAATGCTCAGTCAGACCTGACTTCAAGGATTCCTGTGATACTGAAGCCAGTGATGAACATCCTGCAGCCTGGAGGGAGGGTATTGGAGACATATTCGAGCGACAGTGCAGACCTGCAATCAGTCTGGCAAGGCAAGCGCTGGGAGCTAATGCATGTGCTTGGACAAGAGGGGACAGACACCCAGCTATGTCTGTATTACCTCCCCATCACATCTGCTGTGTGTGTTCTTCCATCATCTAGGGAATCAGAACCTGTTTTTTGTTGCATTGTTTATACACAGATCAGACATCAAAACTATCTTTTATATTTGCTGTGGGATGTCTCAGTAATATGTCCAGTTCTTTCCAGTAAGTTGCATTTTTAGTAGGTGGCAGGCTATTAATTTTTAGGTGCTGCTGATTTTACCCAGCTGCTACTATAACTACTCATCCTGGCCCTGCAAGGCTCTTGGTAGATGCTCAATACTTCTTATTATCTGCCATGCTCCCAAGAATTATGTTCTGTGGCTCCTCCACTAACGGCAGCCTCGTGACAGATAGCTTGTTTGCTCCATGCAGCTGGCTTTTGGACAGGAAGGGTCCAGATGACACTTGGAAATTGCAGAGTTGGTAAGAGAGACTGCGCCTGTGCCTTGAAGATCAAAGGCACGAGGCACAGTAAYGTATTGAGGATCCAGCAATGACTGTGTAAGGGCTCTCGGCTAGAGTGGTGTCTCTGCTGCTCCCCCGTGCTCTCCCTGCTAGAGCGCAGCCACCTGCGTGCTGATGTTTTTGCCTCTCTGACAGTCTGTGGAACTAGCAGCCATGCAAGGCAAAAGGGGAGATAGTTCCTTAAAGCTGTTACCAAATCAGCCCCCGTATGTAGGGAACGGATCTTGAAGCCAAAATTCCTGGTGCTGTGAACCAGGCAGAGCCTGCCTACGTAGTAGTGCACCCCTGGGGAGATGTGTGAGATTCCTCGTTGCTTAACGGGGTGGAGAGAAAGTAGAATGAGGAGGCATGAGAACGTGCAGGTGTGAATTACTTTCTTTGCCCGGGTAGGAAGTAGGAAGTGATAGCTGACCATGCCTGAAAATTCATAGCACTCTCCTCTATTAGGTGAGCTACATCCAGAAAGTAATTAGTGAAGAAATAATTTGTTGCATGTGGTTTGGACCCTTGTAGATAAAAGCAAACAGTCTCACATATCATGCAACAGATTAAAATACTGCATGCTGTATCCACTGGATGGCGTTCTCACTCCTGTGCTCAGGAGATCCTCTTCTGTTTCTCTCATGGAGTATCATTTATTTATTTATTTTTTTCTTAGCTTAGGTGCTGCAGAGGGACATGTGTGCCAGGTAGGCCCTACTGTTGAGGAAGAGAGTAGTTCAGCTGTAACTGTTGTAACTGTTAATCAATTGTTAGTTGACATTTTTTTTTTTTAATAGAAAAACTCCTATCACTTCACACTCTGCTGTTCACATTCTGTATATTTCCTTAAACCTTTATCTCCTGGACTTACAGGGAGTTTTTGTGTCTAACTCACGCTGGAGAAGTTGTTTGCAGGATTACCACTCAGGCACCAAAATCACCAAGATTTGGACTTTGTTGTGACCTGGTTGCCCAGCACAAGAAATTTGACACTTTTCTTTTGCAGCTGAGCATGCTTTGTATAGTCCAAAAAATCTCATGGAAAACAGAATCTTCATGAGCAGAACTTTAAGTGTTGTTTCCTGGTAACTGCAGCTGAAATGACACTAAATCTGACAGTGAAAGCAAAAACAAAGTTCAAATTCCGAGACTGTTGTGAGGACAGAATGTCTGGCTTTGAGAGAGGTTCTATTTCCTCCCCCCCCTTATCTGATCTTTTTTCCAGCATTCTTGCTGCCTTGTGTCACACCTCCCTGTCCCTGTAGCCAAGGCTCTGAAGTCCATCTCTTGCAAGAACGGCTGTGAAAGCAAATCTCAAGTGTACCTTCTGGGAGCCAAGTCAGAGTCTTTGGCAGACCTCTCTTCGGGAAAGAAGCATGGGCTGGGTGGGGAGAGAGCCTCCAGTTTCTGTTCGTGGCTTTACCTCCTGGCCCCTTCTGGGRCCTTGAGCAAACCACTTTGAGTGTCCCGTTCCCAGTGCTGGAGTCTTCTCATCTTTTCTGCAGGAAAACTTTCCCCTTCTATTTAGACACTTGTTTTTTTGTACCGCACCACTAGCAATATTAGCCGAGAGCTGCTTGGTACAGTCCTTTATGCTCCGTAATTTCTCTGTGATCTTCAAACTATCTGGTTTCACTTGGGATTCAAGCTAATGCCCTTACTGCTTAATCTTGCTTTGTGTACGTGAGAGGGATCATCAGTGTTTTGTGCAGTCTGTGCTGTTCTTGCTTCTTAAAAATGGAGAGCAGGGCCCTTCTTAATATGTGACTAGTGCTGATTTGCAGCACTGAGTCGCTATGTTTATTTGGGTTTTTTATTTCTAACACTGGTACCAGCAAGTGGTGCTTGTGATCTGGATGCGGCCTGCTTCCTAATAGGTCCTGCCACGAATTCATTGTTTCCCCAGCAYGTCTCTCTCTGTCTCAGCCTCTGTGGATCTAATCTCTAAAAACTTGTGGATCAAATCTTGAGCGCTGCAGATGTGCCACAACAGAGGTGAACTGTTGTGTTCAGGCCTTCTTCTAATGGACCCAGCAGTGACTGAAGGGCTTGGGAGGCTGCCTGTCCTGCAGCCATCAGGTAGCATGTTGTGCCGTGTGGGGCTCGGCTCGGCTCATGCGAGGTTGTGTTTTTGCACCTCTTAAACGGTTGCAGCAATAGCTAGGGACAGTTCCCCACTTTGCATCTATGTCTGCATGGCAACRCAGAAGACATCACATCCTATTTTCTTTTGCCAGTGGGCACTGATAGGAGTGGATGCTTAGCATCTAGTTTACTTTATTATTCTAGAATTCATATAATATTTGGTACAGAGAACCTGAAACTTCCCAGATGGGAATGGCATCTGCACGTATTTATGGAAGCGTGGCTGTGTTTTTTTCCATCTTTCCTTTATTGGGCTCATGCCCCATCTCTTGCTGGAGCCCTTAGCCTGGCTGTAACCAGGCCTGTAAGCAGCTGTTACCAACTCCCCACAGGGCAGTTGCTTATATGGGGTTATGTCCCATGAAGTGCAGCGATCTCATTGAAATGCTGATTTTGGTGCCTGCTTTGGTCCCAAAGAGTAAAGGAGCACACAACCTAGCAGCCWTCACAAGCTCCCATTAGCTGTCTCTGCCTGTTAAAATCTCTCCTAGGTTCCCAGCACAGCTTTAATTAATTGGGCTCATAGTTAGCTGCAGGCTATGCACTCTCCTCTGATCTGATGAGTCCCGCTGCAGCCTGAGTGATGCAGAGGTGAGGATGGCATGGGAAGTTAATGAAGTGGGCTCGTGTCCCCTGCAGCAGGAGCTGTACCAGACCTTATGCTAGCCCCCTCCTCACCCCCAAAATACAGCAACTCAGAGCTAATTAACCTTGCTGTTGCCCTTTCTGGCCCTCAGGCTGATAAGCAGGAAAYACAGTATAAGCTGGGAGAGTGTACATCCACATGAGTGAAACTTCARGGTAGGAAAATCCTGATCACTTTGGGGCTGTAACCCATCATTTMTTTTTGTAATTAATAAGATTGACTCTCTAAGATTGCTGCCTTGTCTTTCACTGTGTTGAGATGGGTCCTTTGCACTTCCATCTGCCTTAGTTCCCCCCTCCCTTAAATTACCCAGAGCAAAAGCGCGATGTTGCTGAATGAAGTTAGTGTGACTGAATAGGGAGCGGAGAAAGCTTGGCCCTGTGCAAGGGACCACAGATGGAATTAGGGRATGAGAAGAGATGCCTTCTGAAATGCAGGGAGCATTTCTGTATCAAATTCTGCTGCTGGAGGCCTGCATTGCTGTTGTCAGGGCAGACCAGTGGCCAGTTTTTTGCCTTGCATCTCTCCACTAACCAGAAACCCCTACCTAATATTTCAGAGGAAATCAGGGCAACRTGTCTATTTAGGTCAGGCAACATAACAGTGTTTTCAGCACTGTCATACCTGCAGAAACAGACCTAGAAACACTGTTGATGATTTGTTTCCAGCACAGCTCCCAGGACTGCTTTGAGTGCTTTTCCTTGCCTGCTTTCACCCGCGGAGGGCACCAGTCTGTAGGTCTGAGCAGGGAAGGCTGCGGGCTGCACACACTGGTATTGTAGGAACTGAGTTTTGTTTTATGCTGCCTGGCTTCACTGCCCACGTCTCGTTTTCATTCCATAAAACATGTTCTTCTGTTTCTCCATCCCATGGCAGGACAAGGGGACCTGCTGTGCCTTCTAGACACGAACTCATGGGCACRTCTTAAGACTGAGGTCTGGCATAGACATAGTACTGTTGCAATCTCCCTTTCTTTTTTTTTTAAAAAGGATTGAGAGTGCAAGGAGCAGAAAGGTGTTTTAAAGCCAAGTCCACACTCTTTGTGCTGAGTGAAGGGACAATTTTACAGGTAACAGGTCCACCAGACTATTACCTCTACCTCCCTCAGTAGTAGATGCAAGACTTGTTTCTTCCCTGAGGCTTTCCTGTTCTCTGCCCTGCTTCTGTTGCACACAGCGTTCTTTCTGGAAGACAAGCTTGTGTTCAGCCTGCTTGGTGGGGTTTTTTGGTTTTGTTTTTATTTTTGTCTTTTTTTTCCCACAGACTACTCTTTTTTTAAAAAAAAACTATTTTATCTCCTTCCTTTTAACCTCTGGATTTTATCTTTGTAAGCAGATATGATGGAACACATTCTGTTTCTTTCTTTAGGCCTGAGCAGTGTAACAGTGATGTAGTAACAGCAGAAGGTCTATTTGGAAAATTTCTCAGCGGAASAGTGGCTATGGGATGAGCAAGGGCTGTGCATCCTCTGGCTTGCGGGTGTTCTGGAAACAGGTCAAGGGCAGGTGGGCAGCAGTAGCATGTTTTGTTATATTTGACTATAAAGCTGGCCTGACAGAAACTGAAGTTTCGAGACATGTGCCGAGTTACGTGTCCTCTCTATCGGCTCTGCAGCGTATGCAGTCGTATGAACACAAAGRCGGTTTTCTTGGTGCTTTGCCCCCAAACCAGCTGTGACTGCTCTCTCTCCTRTGAACGTGTGGCCCAGGACCTGGCTCTGTGATTGCCCTAGCTGCAGGGAGAGTAAGTTTCCATCTGAAGACCGTCTCCTGCTGTGCTCTCAC
>NW_028186384.1:1169647-1170166 GCF_003343005.1 Rhea americana
TTTAGGAGGCAGAGGCCCTCAAAGTGTGGTCACTACTATTGCTTGTATTTTGCCCTAGCAGCTGTGCATTTTGTGTCGTTGTTGGCTGAAAGGTGGCGATGAATAGGAAGAGAGACTTGGCTTCTGTATTGCTGAGGACTRTTTTCAGACAAAGCAGAGATACCTGTTCACAAGGCTAGGAATCCAGTAAATGTCAGTTGAGAACTTTTTGCTAAGGGGAGTAAACGTGGAGGAGCATGTGCACTCGTCAGGTGTCCTTACAGCCTCACAGAGTAACGTAGGCTGGAAGGATGCTCTGGAAGTGTCAAGTCAGTCTGTCCGCCTCGGAGCAGGGCCAACCTCCAAGTTTGCTGAGGTTGCTCGGGGTCTTGCGCGGTCAAATTTTGAGCCTCTTGAAGGTTGGAAGTTCTCCCGCCTGCCCAGGCTTAACCAGACTCCCTTTCCAGTGCTTAAGGACCCTGTTGTGAAAGGCATTCCCCTTGTATCTGGTCAGGATTTTGCCTGCTGCAGCTGGAGACC